>NC_134404.1:299529058-299829058 GCF_038048845.1 Mixophyes fleayi | reverse complement strand
ATATTAAATTAACTCAAGTATGTTATATTTCTAGAGAAGTATTTGTGACTATGTCAGCTTGCATGTTGAGTTCTCTGGATTATTGATGCACTGCCTTGGGAATATCATGCATGCTCCAGTTTAGGTACAAAATTATGTACGAAATTATGTTGTGCTCAGCAAAACTACTTTTGTATTAGTATTGCACCCTGCATATACAGTTGAAAGGGGACAGAACATTAGGGTTCCCCCACCCCCCTTTTGGTGTATGTACAGCTATGATGTGGGACTAATGTTTGGGTGTTTTCTCTTTAGTGCTCAAGTTAAACTTTTTGTGACTGGCCTCTTCAGTTTAAACCAGGATATTCCTGCTTTTAAAGAACACCTTAGGGACTTCCTTGTTCAAATCAAGGTAAGGTTTAAAATGGTTTTCTTTTCATTTATCTGTATTTGTAATCTTTTGAACTTGGACGAATTGTCGCCTTAAGATAGGCTGCTCAAATTTAAATATTATACCTCTTTGCAGCCCTATAAACATTCTTATTGCTGCAGTTTTAGCTACAAGAAAAGTTCCATGAATATATACTTAATCTAAATTTTGTCTTTGCTTAGTACTAGAATATTGTCGTTTGTACTGTACTAGCCACTGGTGGTATTCATGTATGTGCAAACTTTGGGTATTTTCATATTCATAACATTCTTGTCGTACCTGCTTCATCTAGGCAATCATGGTTTTAGCTAGTGTTTACAATTTTTGTGTGTTTTATGATACAGGAGTACGCCGGGGAAGACACTTCAGACCTGTTTCTGGAAGAAAGAGAAACAGCCCTTCGGCAAGCCCAGGAAGAAAAACACAAACTTCAGATGTCTGTTCCAGGCATTCTTAATCCACACGAGATTCCTGAAGAAATGTGTGACTAGTTTTTAGAAGCAAAGTCATGCCGTTACTTTCCCTCCTCCTGTTGAACATCAATTTTGTTCAGAAAAACATCACTTTGATTAACGTTGACCAAAATGATGCCAATTTGTAAATTATAATGTCACCTAGTGGCCCTTTTTCTTATTATGCGTTTTTTGTATAAGAAATTTTCTGTGAAATAATCTTCCATTGTTTAAAGCTATGGTCATCTTTAAGGTTTGCATGACATTGAGAATTAAGGCTTTTTTTTTTCTTATCCTTTCTTCTACCCATTTTGTGGCAGTGGGGTCGAGGACAGTCAAATTTTATTTAAAACAATTTGTTGCTGCAAAAGCATTTCCTTCTCCCCAATAGAAAATCCATATTTTTTTAATTAAGTGAGTGTTTTCTTTCTAGTTGATATTGCAGCGTAGAAGATATTTGAATGACAAAATGACTCTTGAAGAAATGTATGGGCACTGCTGCATTCTCTGAACAATTAACAGGTTTATTTTGGGCTGAGGTGGGTTATACTGCATACATACTTGCAGGTTAAATAGACTTTTGCAGCAAGATCATGTGCATATCATCCCATTGTAAAGCAACGTCAAAGTATGGGAACACAGTACAGTTATTTTTACACATTTTTGTTTTGTTTTGTGTGTGTGCTGTCGCTTTGTCGACAACAGCTTTTTGTTTTCCTCAATGAGGAGTGTTGCTCATTTGTGAGCCTTCATTAACGAGAAGTGAAATGGTTAAAATATTTATCCTGTTAGAATAGGCTTGCATCTTTTTAACAACTCATAAAACTGGCTTTTGAGATGACTTGTACTAATTTACATTGTTTACCATGCTGTAGTGCTTTAAGAACACTACTACTTAAAAAGCAAAATAAACTTGGTTTACATTTGTCTTGTTTCTGAAAGTATTGTTGGAGACTGGAACATTTAAAGAACCCCAATACATGGACCACCAAGGAATAAGTGTGTTTGTGTGTACAGTTAATCTTTCCCTTCCCCCACCCCCTTTTCTGGAATTCTTTTTAAGCACCTCAAATGACATGCTCTATGGTAGTGCATTTCACTTATTCTTGTCTACTGAACACATCATTTTTTGAACATCATTTCATGAGCACAGGCCTAGTTTTGTAAAATAGGCCAATATTACTGTGTTTTTGATATTTGATCTCCCTAAATATACAGTGATGATGTTACATTTTTTATTAAACATGTAAGAAGGCTTCATATAAAACTAAACTTTGACCTATATGTGGCTGAAAGGCATTTCTTCTGTCACCATTTCATAGTTTCATTTTCACAATCGGATAATCCAGCAAGGTGAAGTGACCACTGTTCTCTGTTGCCTCATTGTTGGTATGTTTATTGATAATGCTGGTAAAGCTAGACTTTTGAATTCAGAATCCAGTATTTTGGGAAGTGCTCCACCAAAATGTGTGTGTGGTGGTTTTTTGTGATGAAACCCTTTCCGTCCACTTGGCATAGCAGGCGAGGTTCCTATGTCCTGTACTCTTGCAGTTCATGAGATGATCAGCCCTGTTTCCGTGTCGAATTGTTTCCCTGGATTTACACCCTTGAGAATTTCAAATATTAGTTTTGCTTTAGAAAACACATCTCTCAAATAAATCTTTAGGTTATATGTAAGTTTGTATCCATTAAGGTCCCCTATAAAATGGTTAAAACCTATAATAATGTTCCTATAAAATAAACTAATTCCTACTCCGCAAGTAGCTAACAAGGTGTGTAAGTGTATATGTGTTGGGGGTGAATCTAGGACCTAACTCACTGAATGAGTGACCCAACTGGCAGTTTTAAGCCCCATCACCTCAATCATCTGCATATGTGCTCCCCCTTTTTTTGAAGAGCTAATTCAAAAGAAGCCCAGACCATAAAGAAATTAACCCAAAAATGTCAAACGTGGAGTGGCCAAGTGGATATGTACTACAAGACAAGGTTAGAGATGTGTGGGTGAGCTTGAACTGAATTCTGAAACTGATAGGGCACCAATGAAAAGATTTACGCAGAGTAACAGCAGAAGAGAAGATGAGCCTAGCCGCAGCATCCTGGATGGATTGAAGGTAAGAAAGGTTTGAGTCGGAAAGGCCAGTGAGAAGGAGGTTGAAGTAGCCAAGATGAGAAATGAGCGAATAGACCAGGATTTGGTTGTTTTCTGATAGAGAAAGGCGTGGATTATAGTAATATGGAGGAGGAAGCTGCAGGATTTGGTGAGGGACTGGGTGTGAAGGGTATAGCTGAGGGCAGAGTCAAGGATGACTCCAAGCCAACAGGTGTGGGTGACAGGAGAGGGGGTTATGTTATCAATGGAGAGGGAAATATTGGGAGGCATAGCAACAATGGCAGGAGGAAAGAGGAGTTCTGATTTTAAGATGTGGAGTTTGAGGAAGCACTGTGACATCCAGGTAGCGACAGCAGAGATGCAGCTACATTACTTTGATAGGAAGGAGAGAGGTCAGGGGATGAAAGACAGTTTTGCATGTCATCAGTGCAGATGTGGTACTGGAGGTCAGTTGATTGAAAAAGTTCAGAGAGATGGTGTAGAGAGAAGAACGGAGGCTGGAAGCCTGAGCCATGGGGAACTCCCAATAGAAGGAGGAGGGGGTCATTGTAAGCAGAGAGACTAAAGGAGCAGCCAGAGAGGTAGGAGGCAATTCTGGAGAGATCGGTTTCACTGAGACCTAGCGAGTGAAGGGTGTTGAGAAGAGAATGATTGTGTCAAAAACAGCAGAGGGAGAAGTGACATTTAGACTTGGCTGAGGGTAAATTATTTGTTACTTCAGTGAGGGAAGTTTCAGTTGAGTGAAGGAAACCGTAGCCAGACTGGAGACTGTCAAGTCGAGAATGGGAAAAGAAAGTGGGTGTTACGCTGACGGTCAGTACACAAACTCACAGAACTAGTTGGCAGAGGTCTTCACCTTTAGCAGCTGCCTTTCCCATAGAGCTTTATACACTCACCGGTACTCAGATGCCCCCAGGACTTATCTCCAGATGTAGTGAGTTTGTGAGACTAAACCGTAGCCGCAGACCAGGAGGCAGTGAAGATGGCAGCGGATGGTCAAACGAAATCCAAGGTCAGGGATCACTAGCAATATAGCGGGGTCCAAGGCACAGGGAAGATGAGTTGGGGCTCACAGGCAAAGAGGCAAATCCGAGGTACAGGCAGGGGTCATACACGGCAAAGACAATCCAAAAGGGTTAACAGCACAGGAGCAGGTAGCAGGCACAAACTGGAAGCTATAACCGGCAGGGAGGCTATGCCCTCCCTGCCTTAAATACAGGAATAAACCAATGAGAGCCTAGCCCTCTAATTGCGCTCAGACTGGCCATAATTATATTAGTCCGCAGGCTTGCTGAAATACTGCGCACGCGCCCGGCTGCCCAATGGTGCTGGGAAGCGGCGCTGAACTAATTAGCGTCCGACCGTTACTACGGCAACGGTCGGGCTGGCCCCGGAAATTATGTCCCGGTCGTCATAGCGACAGCAGGGACGCAGGTGAGAGTCGTGGCGGCTGGGCACTGCCACGGCTCGTAACAGTGGGTCAAATGATTGCGTCTACAATCCTTGAACGACTTGTCAAAGCTAGGGGGTCATATTTGGAGAGAGATTGATAGGTGAAGGGAGGGTTTCTTCAAAAAATAGGATGAGCATGCTTGAAGGCCGATGTGAAGATTCTATTGGAGAGAGGTCAAAGAGGTGAGCGAGGTGACAGGCATTGGCTGAGAGGCAGCAGAGGAACATGGAGCATGGTCAAGACAACAGGTACTAGGAGAAAAGTGTGGAGTTGTAAAGAGAGACAACAGTGTTTGGGCATGACTGGGAAGAAATAGGAGCAAGCAGGGGCTTGAGCGAGGACCCAAAGAGGATGGGGTCAGTGTTGTAGAGGGGACAGTGCGTGCAGTCAACTTTTGGGTGGGAGCGCGGGTATTAAGGGAAAGGAGATTGTGACATTCAATTCTGTCTTCTCCCTTCTCTGACCACACAAATGGGAGAATACTAGGTCCAGAGTATGAGCATTAGAGTGGGTGACAGAATTTGTCCATTGCTAGAGGTCATAGGAGGAAGTGAGTTAAAAGTTTAGAGGCATCAGTAGCAAAAGGAGGGATGGTAGGGATATTAAAATCCTCTAATAGTGGGAAGATCAGAAGAGGAAAGAAATTGGTATAAAGGGCCAGGGGGATGATTGATGACGGCAACAAAAAGGTGAAGAGGTGGATGGAGTGACCTTCAAAGGAGGAAAATGAGAGTGAGGGATCAGGGGTGAATCACTAAAGGTGAAGCCAGGAGACCAATGGAGGGGGAAGAATATGAGTGAGCTTATTGCAGGCAGATCTCACCTTCCTTTGTCCTGCACACTGGAATGCAAGTGAGTAAAGTTGTCTGTATTAGATGTCCAGGGGGGCAGGGTGTTATGTGGTGGAGGGGTGAGTGATGGGATAGGTTTGGGCTTGTAGTATGGAATAATGTGCGGAGCCATGTGGTGAAATTGGGGTGGGGTGGGGGAGAGAGTGTTGAATAGAGAGTAATGAGGTACATGCAATGTAGTAATTGAGTCATTGCAGTATCATGAAGTAGGAGAGTGGGCCAAAGTCTGCTCCAGATACTGACATTCCATGATCGTGTGTGTATTGCATTATCACTGAAGAGAACTGTCACAGTTTAATAAGGGAAACATTTTGTCAATTTTAGTCCGTGCTCCAAATTACAAAGTTAAAAAACAAAATGACCACATTCCACTCATTTTGGGTAATGAATCCCATACCCATTTAGTTTTGGGGTTTGTTTTTAGCTATGTATTCTGTTTTGTTTTGCCATGTCTTTACGAATTTGCGTACAGAATAGTGAAGCAATTTCTCCCATAAATTTTGTTTCACATTGTAGACGATGAAGTAAGTGTTTTTGCAATAGGTTACTAAAAAAAAAAATCCCAAGTATCGAGAAATATAAACTGCAGAAGTTAGTCCCAGCGTCCACAGTGGAGGCATCAATTTTGTGAACTGATCTGATATCAATTTATTAGAAGCCAGTGAATTTACTGATATGATTAATATTCTTAAGGACCAGATTCCCTCCTGGCTCGGAGGTTGTGGCAGAGATGTGCGCGTAATGCGATTACGTTGATTAAAAATTCACAGGGTGTAGTGACATACAATCCGAGCCAGATAGTGAATTTCAGATGTACTAATCATCGTTATATAACTTAGATGGTTCTTCATCGCCACCCCCTGATTTAGAGGACAGAATAAATACTTACCTACACTCCTACCTTACACAGCATGAAAGTGTCCTCAGCCCCAGGTCCAGATGGCTTCCCAGCCAAATATTACAAAACGTTTGCAGGTGTCCTTGGCCCTAAACTCACCATGTGGTTTAACGCCATCCTTGATGGAACCACCTTTGATCCGACGACGACCCGAGCCCAGATTTCAGTGATCCCAAAAGAGGGTAAGGACCCCTCTCTTTGTAGTAGCTACCGTCCCATATCACTTCTAAACGTAGATCTCAAGATATAGGCTAAAATCCTCACGAATAGAGTTAATTATGTGCTCTCCAGGCTAATACACCCAGATCAAGTTGGGTTTGTTCCAGGTCGACAGGCTGTGGACAACACTAGGTGGATTATAGATCGCATCCAAAATATTAATGATAACAAGCAACCCTCTCTACTCATGTCACGTGACGTGGAGAAGGTATTTGACCCTTTTGGCTGGCCTTTCATGATGCAAGCATTAGCTGCATATGGCTTTCAAGATCTCTTCCTCAAGGGGGTGTCGGCCCTGTACCATAACCCATTGACCTCTGTCCAGGTAAATGGAGGCTCCGCTCCATCCTTCACTATCCGAAACAACCCGACAAGGATGCCCCCTCTCCCTTCTTCTATTTGCCTTGGTGATAGAACCTCTAGCTATGAGAATTCGTATAAATCCTAATATAATTCCCCCTAAGTTAAAGCAACTCCTAGAATTAAATTTCCCCTTTCACTGGAACTCCGACCACATAAGATACTTGGGTATAACTCTCACCAAAAAGGTGGAAAATATCTACCAAGCCAACTACCCCCCTCTCCCCCTCATAGCTTGTATAAAAAAAAAAAAAAAAAAAAAGGATCTACAAGCATGGGATAAACTCATGATATCTTGGGTTGGATGGATTACGTCAGTGAAAATGAACTTGATCCCAAGGTTATTATACCCTTTTCACACTCCCCATCAGGGTCCCCCCTTCAATCTTGATAATGTTACAAACCCTTATAATGCAGTTTATATGGTCAAATGAGACCCAGGATCTCTGCTCGCATTTTACAGCGCTCTCCTGCGGCAGGTGGTCTTGGCATTCCTAACATACGCAACTACTACACTGCGCGGCTGGCCCAGTGTGTACAATGGCATTTCCCCCCTGGAACTCGGATATGGGTGGACATATGTGGACGGATGTATTGGGTGCCTCACTGATTTGCTCTGTCCTTTGGCTCCCAGTCACACAGCGCCCAGTCTCTGTTCAAGCCCATCCAGTTCTGGCCCTATAACTCTCAATTTGGTCTAGATGTAACCGTTTGGTATCCCTCTCTTCTGCTCCCTCAATTCTAATACCATTGTGGTCTAACCCTGCTTTTATGCCCGGGTTGTCGCGCTCGATGTATACAAAATGGGCAGGTACGGGCAAGCTGCTGTTAATCATATAACTAAGACAACAATATTTCCACAATTTTTGGAGTTGGTAGAACGGTGTTTTCTGCCGGGACAGTTCCACCAATATCTTCAGTTTAGGCACTACCATCAAACGGTTAAAGCCCAACTCTCTTCCAGACCACCCACCACATTTGAGAACTTCTGTCTCTCGGGCCCCTCCTCCAAAGGTCTTATATCCATTCTATATAACACCTTACTCCCCGCTACTCCGTCTGTTAAGAATTGCTTTCAGACGCAGTGGGAGGAGGACCTGGGAACCGAGCTAGATGAGGAGGAGTGGTCGGATATTTATGAAAGTACAGCTCGTTGCTCCATACATATTCATATCAAAGAAAATGCTAACAAGCTATTACACAGGTGGTACTATGTCCCTTCGAGGCTATTATTATTATTATTTATTTGTTAGGCACCACAAGATTTCCGCAGCGCCGTACACAAAGCAAACAGTAGACTATACAGGGTGAGACAGTACAGAACAATAAACAAAATACCAATGCTTCAGAAACTCCAGGCAGGTTAATGCAGTAGAGGCGGAGTAGAAGAACAGGTGTGGAGACAAGAGGGAAGAAGGCCCTGCTCATTCGAGCTTACATCCTAAGGGTGGGTGAAACGAAACAGACGCAATTGAAAGAAGTTGAGGTGTGGGGAGAAGGACCGGGAGGAGAGTGGATAGAACCTTAGGAGGAGATGCGGGGTTAGGTAGAAGGTTTGTACGCTTTGAGGAACAGGTGAGTTTTGAGTGCTCGTTTGAAGGAGCACAGATTAGGAGAAAGATGGATGGAGCGAGGGAGGTCGTTCCAGTGAAGGGGGGCAGCACGGGAGAAGTCTTGGATTCTGGAGTGGGAAGTGGTAATAAGAGTGGAGGAGAGGCGGCGGTCATTAGTTGAGCGTAGGGAGCGGGCAGGAGTGTGAATGGAGAGGAGGTTAGAGATATAAGGGGCCGTAGACTGAGAGAGAGCCTTGTACGTGGTGGTAAGGAGTTTGAAAAGGATTCTGTAGGGGAAAGGGAGCCAGTGTAATGCAAGGCAGAGGAGGAGCGGCGTGAAAGGAAAATGAGTCTTGCAGCCGCATTGAGTATAGAGCGGAGGGGTGCGAGGTGGGAGGCCAGTAAGGAGGAGGTTGCAGTAATCAAGGCGAGAGATGAGTGCGTGTATGATAGTTTTGGTGGCATCCTGAGAGAGGAAGGGACGGATGCGGGCAATGTTGCGGAGTTGGAAGCGACAGGCTTGGGCGAGGGATTGAATGTGGGGGGCAAAAGAGAGAGAAGAGTCAAGAGTGACCTCAAGGCAGCGGAGTTGGGTGACAGAGGAGATGGTGGAGTTGTTAACAACGATAGAGAGGTCATGGTGGGAGTGTAGGCTGGGGAAAAACAATGAGTTCGGTTTTAGAGATGTTAATTTTAAGAAAGCGCGAGGACATCCAGGAGGTGATGGCTGAGAGGCAGTCAGATACACGAGAGAGGAGGGAGGAGGAAAGATCAGGAGAAGATATGTAGAGTTGAATGTCGTCAGCATAGACCGAAAGAGGAGATGAGAGCGCCAAGGGAGGAAATGTAGAGCAAAAAGAGTAGAGGGCCCAGAACAGAGCCTTGAGGGACTCCAATAGGGAGAGGGGAGGGGGTGGAGGAAGAACCAGACGTGGATACAGAGAAAGAGCGGTTAGCAAGGTATGAGGTGAACCAGGCATGGACAGAACCAGAAAGGCCGAGAGAGAGAGAAGAGTTTGCAGCAGGAGGGGGTTGGTCTACAGTGTCGAAGGCCGCGGAGAGGTCGAGGAGGATGAGTAGGGAGAAGTGACCCGTGGCTTTGGCTGATAGTAGATCATTAGTAACTTTGGCCAAGGCAGTTTCAGTGGAGTGGAGGGGGCGATAGCCAGATTGGAGGGGGTCGAGGAGGCAGTTGACCGAGAGGTGTCTGGTGAGGCGGCTGCAGACAATCCGCTTGAGTAATTTGGAGGCATAGGGGAGAAGAGAGATAGGGCGATAATTCGCAAGGGAGGTGGGGTCAAGACTGGCTTTCTTGAGGATAGGAGAGATGAGAGCGTGTTTGAATGAAGAGGGGACTATGCCAGAGGAGAGTGATAAGTTGAAAAGGTGAGCCAGGTGAGAGCAAGCAGTAGGAGAGAGAGAGCGAAGGAGGTGAGAGGGGATGGGATCAACAGGACAGGTAGAGGGTGGAGAGGAAAGAATAAGGGAGCAAACTTCATCACCAGATGTAGGGGTGAAGGAGCACCAGAGCCGATTAATAGCGGGCGGTGAAGCGATGTGGTGGCAGGAGAGGGATTGGAGGAGGAAATGTTCAGTCTCATGGCCTCGATTTTGGAAGAGAAAAAGGTGGAGAAGTCAGGCAGAGAGGGAAGGTGGGAGGGGGGGAGAAAGGATGGAGTTGAAGGTGGCAAAGAGGCGACAGGGATTGGAGGACTGAGAAGAAATGAGGGACTTAAAGAAGGATTGTTTAGCAAGGGGCAGAGCAGAAAGAGGAGAGCATAAATTTAAAGTGGAGGAAGTCAGCCAGGGAACGAGATTTCCTCCAGAGGCGTTCAGCTGTGCGAGAGCATTTTTGAAGGAAGCGGGTAAGTTTGGAGTGCCAGAGTTGGGGAATAAGGCATCGGCGGCGGATAGAAGAGGCCGGGGCGACAGCGTCTAAGGCAGTAGTGAGGAATTTGTTGTAGAAAGAGGACGCCTGATCAGGGCAGGCCATAGAGAGCAGCGTTGATAGGAGAGTTTTAAGAGAGGAGGAGAAAGATGGGGTCAATGGCATCAAGGTTGCGCCTGTTGAGGGTGGCTTTAGGCGAGGTGGGAGCGGGGGAGGACAGAGTGAAGGAGAGGAGATGGTGGTCAGAGAGTGGGAAGGGAGAGTTGGAGAAGTCAGAGAGATCGCAGAGATGAGAGAAGACAAGGTTGAGGGAGTGACCAAGACAGTGGGTGGGGGAGGAGGTCCACTGAGTGAGGCCAAGGGAGGAGGAAAGGGCGAGAAGTTTGATGGTGGCAGGGTCAGAGCAGTTGTCAATAGGGATGTTAAAGTCTTCTAGTATAATGGATGGAAGGTCAGTGGAAAGATAATGGGGGAGCCATGCGGCGAAGTTGTCAAGAAAAAGAGAGGTGGGGCCAGGGGGACGGTAGATGACGGAGACACGAAGGTGGATGGGGGAGAAGATCCGAATGTAGTGAACTTCAAAGGAGGAGAAGGAGAGGGAAGGTAAAGTGGGAATGACCCGAAAAGTGCAGCTAGGGGAAAGGAGGAGGCCCACTCCACCTCCTGGACGCTCATCTGTTCTGGTGGAGTGAGTGAAAGAGAGGCCCCCGTAGGAGAGAGCGGCAGGAGAGGCAGTATCGGAGGGAGTAAGCCAGGTTTCAGTAATGGCAAGAAGATTGAGAGAGTTGGAGATGAAGAGGTCGTGGATGGAGGACAGTTTGTTACGGACAGACCTAGAGTTCCAGAGAGCACACGAAAAAGGGAGGGAGGGACAGGGGGGAGATGTGGATGAGATTGTCAGGGTTGATGGAGCGAGGGGAAGGGTGAGAGATGGGATTGTGAGAGTTAGGCCATAGAAGGGGGCTAGTGCAGAGGATGGGTATACTAAAAGAGCGAGGTGACATGATGAGAGATGGGGGACAAGGGATGAGAGAACGGCCAGAGGAGGCAGGGGAGGGGTGAGGGAGTAACACAGAGGGCAGCAAAGGGAGATTGTAGTGGAACAAAGCAAATTAGACGTTTAGTTCGATAAGGACTGACGAGCAGAGTAGAACAGAGAGTAGAACAGTAGAGGGCTATGGACCAGAGTGGAATAGAGAGGCAATGTCAGAAAACAATATGGAGTTCAGTAGACATAAAATAAAATTAAAATTGAAATAAAAATAAAATGGAATGCAGTAAAATAAAATACAGTAAAATAGGCTTAAAATAAGAGTAGGTTAAGGTGACATAATAGTACAATTGAAATGAAAAATACAATGTAAAAGTAGTAAGGAGGACAAAGAGAGCCAGGAGGAAGGAGACCACAGGAAACAAGCGAGTCCAGGCCTCTATAGTCCAGGCAGGTCACGGGTAGTTGCTGGAGGGACAATGGTCTAGGAGATCAGCGTTCAGGCTAGACGAATGATCCAGAGAGTCAGGTAGGACCAAAGTACAGGTGACCGGAGATGATGTGGGTCCAGGTGGACAGAGATCAGTATGGCCAAAGGAGAACAGCATTGGAACCGAAGCAGAAAGACACCGGTTTTGAGGTATTGCAGCGTGGAGGCAGCTGTGGCCGGAGGCAGACGGGAGGCAGTGATGGCGTCGGGACCGGAGCTGCGGGACACAGGGAGTGAGGGACCAGAAAGACGTGGCAGCAAGCAGACCAGGAACAGCGTCAGGAACGGAGCTGGAGCAGCAGATGGAGCCGGAGCGGCATTTGGAAGCCAGAGGAGTGGAGGCCGGCGATGAGAGAGCCGGAGCAGCACACGGAAGCGAGAGCCTGAGGAACACATGGAGCTGGATCAGCACTTGGAAGAGATATGGAGGCCGGAGGAACACGTGGAGCCGGATCGGCACTTAGAGGGTATGTGGAGCCAGAGGAGCGCGTGTAGCCAGAGCATCACCTGCAGCAGGAAGCCGGAGAAACACGTGGTGCGGCACTTAGGAACGTGGGCCGGAGCACGGAGTGGTAGACGTCTTCAGACGGAGCAGAGAGCGGCAGCCGGCATCGACAGAGGAGCTGGAACGGTGGCAGGCGGGTAAGAGACTGCAGACCCCATTGGAGATTAGACCAGGAGTAGGGCACGGCTGGGTGTAGAGGTAGGTAGAGGTTTCCTGGGTGGAGTGGAGTAGATCCAGGTGGAAGTCAGGAGGCTACAAAAAATATACCCACAGACCAGCGCTGACTGCTGGAGAAACCGGGCAAACGGGAACATTTATGCATATATGGTGGAATGGTCCCGGGATATGACCATACTGGACAGCAGTCCTTACGCTAGCTTCAGCAATTCTAGATACTCATATTCCACCTAATCCCAAGCATTTTCTGCTGCCGCTGCCCCTGCCCCTCCCAGGCCTCACCAAATCTGCTCACAAATTTCTTAGACACATTGTCAGTGCTGCCACATGTCAGATAGCAGCCTCTTGGAAAAACTCCACACCACCAACACTCCAGCTGGTCTGCAGTCAGATCTGGCATACTTACCAGATGGAACATATTACTACCATACTGAGGGGCTCCTCCGTCTCCTTCTACAAAGTGTGGTCCTCATGGGCCTTATATCATAATCAACCTCCACTCCAGTTTTAGCAGAATCTGAATATGGAATGGTACTTCTGAACAAGTTTACTTCTCCTTTATCTGATAGATGAATCTTTAACTTCCCATCCCTTCCTCTGGTCCCTACATTTTCCCCCTTCTATTCATTACTCCCACCCTCTCCATACCCTATAGTTCTGAAATGTTAAAGCAACATCTTTACAGTTCTGCATAATTATGCAATTACCTCCCGAATATGATAGAACTATGAGAGTGTTTATGCGTCCTGCTGTATGTAAACACGTGTTTTTTGTTACTGATTAACCTGTCGAGATTTTGTAATGCTTTTTACCGAAAAAAAAGATGTTTCTAATAAAGAGTTTATAAAAAAAAAAAATATTCGTAAGGCCCGACTTCTATTCGTAAGGTATTGATCACCAGGGCCCTCTTAACAACAGTTTGGGCCCCCAGGCAAAGCAGTGCACCGGGGCCCCTATATACACATATACACATATATATATATATATATATATATATATATAAAAAAAAAAAAAAAAAAGTGACTATATATATGGGCCCTGCAGCCCAGGGGGGCCCGTTGGAGGCAGCACAAAAAAAAAAAAAAAACCTGAAAAAAAAGAACAAAATACCTTGCGGTCAGCTGGCGATCCGGCTCCCTCCATGGTCTCCTCCTCCGTCGCGCTCCGCAATGGATGTCGGGCGGGCGTGAGGACGACACGCCCGACATGCACTGCGAGCGCTGCACGGAGGAGGAGACCATGGAGGGAGCCAGATCGCCAGCTGACCACAAGGTAAGAATTTTTTTATTTTTTCCAGGTTTTTTTTTTGTGCTGCCTCCGACGGGCCCCCCTGGGATGCAGGGCCCCCGGGCACCTGCCCATTGTGCCCAATGGGAAAGACGGCCCTGTTGATCACTAGTGGATTGACAGGCTACATTCCCATGAATATTCGTTCAGCTTCAAAATGGCCATCTGGTGATTACATAATTGTCTGCTCTTATGAAGGACACAAGCTATTAATTTATCATGGGGGAGAATCGGATGTTTTCCAATATGAGTAATATTGTACTGACTTCGTCTCAAAGAGGGTGAATTGTTTTTGGTGGGGTTTGTTTTGGTTTTTTTCATACATAGATTACAGATCATGGAAATTATAAATATTTTTTATTATTGAGTTTAGGGGCATCTTCCAAAGAGGAAATACAAGTTTAAATGCGTAGTTAGGAAATGAGTGCATGAAAAAGTTCTTTTAAATGCAAAATGAATATATATTTTAGAACAAAGAAATTTTGATCAAAACCTACAATACTAGATTAAGCCAGTAATGTCAACACATTAGAATCAAGTTACTAGAATGAATGTCTTCCTCTTTAATATAGAACAGAGTCCTTTATTCTGTTATCTTGCATCTCCTTATATAAAACCTAATAAAAATTGTTTTTAAAAAAATATTACACACACACACACACACACCAGTCAGGTCTGCTATTGTAAAACCTGCTAAAAACAAATGACTGTTAAAAATCAACATTCTAACCCCACGGTTCCAAAAGTTTGCTGCGGCTCCCAGGGGGACCCGGAAAAGGAAAAAAAAAAAAAAAAAAGAACTTTCCAACTTTCATCACTGTGTCTTTCTGCTCCCCCACCTCTTCATCAATCTGTGGTTTTCTGTCGTCCCCCCCCCCTCTCTTTATCACTCTGTGGCTTCCCTCCCCCTCTTCATCACTCTGTGCCTCCCTCCCTCTTCTTCATCACTCTGTGCCTCCCTCCCTCTTCTTCACTGTGTATTTCTGCTCCCGACCTCTTCATCAATCTGTGGCTTTCTGTCCCCCCCCCCTCTTCATCACTCTGTGCCTCCCTACCTCTTCTTCATCACTCTGTGCCTTCCCCCCTCTTCTTCATCACTCTGTGGCTTTCTGTCTCCCCCCTCTTCATCACTCTGTGCCTCCCCTCTCTTCTTCATCACTCTGTGGCTTCCCTCCCCCTCTTCTTCATCACTCTGTGCCTCCCTCTTCTTCATCACTCTGTGGCTTTCTGTCTCCCCCCTCTTCATCACTCAGTGGCTTCCCTCCCCCTCTTCATCATTCTGTGCCTCCCTACCTCTTTTTCATCACTCTGTGCCTCCCCCCTCTTCTTCATCACTCTGTGGCTTCCCTCCCCTCTTCTTCATCACTCTGTGCCTCCCCCAGGGCCGGACTGGCCATCTGGCACTTCTGGCAAATGCCAGAAAGGCCGATGGCCAGAGGGACCGGTCCCCATGTCCGCCGAGCAGCAACACTGCCGCTGCTCGGCGGGTGGAGAATCAGTGACAGCCGCCTATGTGAGAAATCACATGGGACGGCACCTGTCACGTGGTGCTGTCCCATGTGATTGCTCACATAGGCTGCTGTCACTGATTCTCCTTCTGCCGGGCAGCGCGCTGAGTGTTGCTGCTGGAAGTAAGGTAAGTGCCTGTGTGTGTTTGTGTAATATGTCTGTGTGGCAAATAGTGTGTGTGGAGGCTATTAGTGTGGCTGTGCAGCAAATAGTGTGTGTGGGCAATTAGTGTGGCTGTGCAGCAAATAGTGTGTGTGGGGGCTATTAGTGTGGCTGTACCGCAAATAGTGTGTGTGGGGGCTATTAGTGTGGCTGTGCAGTAAATAGTTTGTGTGGGGGCTATTAGTGTGGCTGTGCAGCAAATAGTGTGTGTGGGGGCTTAAATGTATAAGATTTTCTATAGGGCTTTAGCATTATTAAATAAAGTAATATATTTTACTGTCAATTAAATATACTCATTACCCATTACTAAGGGATACTAGTATTTTAATGAATTTCTTTGTATTAATACAATGATTATTTTTAATGATATGTGTGGCTGTGTAGCAAATAGTATTTGTGGCTGTGTGGCTAATAGTGTGTCTGTGTGTCAAATAGTGTGTGTGGGGCTATTAGTGTGGCTGGCTATTGTGTGGCAAATAGTGTGTGTGGCTAATAGTGTCTCTGTGTGGCTAATAGCGTGTGTGTGTGGCTAATAGTGTGGCTGTGTGGCAAATAGTGTGTGTGTGGCTAATAGTGTGTCTGTGTGGCAAATTGTGTGGCTAATAGTGTGTCTGTGTGGCCCCATGTTGCTATAGTGTGCATTTGGCCATGTTCATATAGTGTGCGCGCGTGCAGTATTTTAATATAATATGTGAGGGAAGGGAGGATCTTAATATAGTGTGGGAGGTATGCTATTTAATGGTGGAGTGAGGGTGGGGGCTAATTATTTAAGGTGAGGTGAAGGAACCTTTAATTTAATGATGGGGTGGTTTAGGGCTATCAGTTAAATAAGGGGCTGATTTTGGGGAGGAGGGCTATTTATTAAATGTGAATATGAATTATTTATTGTTGAAAATGGCTATATTTATTAAACTTTAATGCTATTTAATTTATTGCTGGGACTCTTTGGAGGGAGGAAAATGTGTTTTGAGTAAATGGGTATACTGTTAATTTAATGTTGGGGCTGGTTGGAGGGAAATAGGTCTACTTATTAAATGTGAATATTATTATTGTAGGGACTGGAGGGAGGCCTAATTATAAAATGTGAGTGCTATTGTTTTAACACTGGGGAGTTTTCTAAATCTCATGTACCCATTTTTTTTTTTAAAATAGGGCATCCAATATTCCAGGATCAAGACTGAGCTAAAGAAACCAGCTGCTACAAGTGGTGAAAGTGACCAAGACAGGTAGAAGAGAGCAGGACAGTCTGCCAACTGTCCTGAATCTGGTGGGACAGTCCTGAATTTGGGTGACTGTCTCACTTAGTTAGGATTTGATCCGACTGCAAGGACAGTTGGGAGGTATGTTCCACTTCACACCGTACTGCTTGTGAAGGCAAAGCTGTGTGCTTCTAACAGTAGTGCCTGTGTATTTGTCTAAAATGATAAATGTAATGTATCTTTATAATGTATGTATCAATGCCCCATGTTGGCCACACCCAAAACACAATGAGGTTACGCCCTGTTTGGCACACGTTTTCTTTCCTGCTGGAACTGGGGTGGGCCTGTGTACCTTGAATGCCAGGGCTGATTTTTAGTCCGAGTCCAGCCCTGCCCCCCCCCCCTCTTCTTCATCACTCTGTGGCTTTGTCTCCCCCCTCTTCATCACTCGGTGGCTTCCCTCCCCCTCTTCTTCATCACTGTGCCTTCCTCTCTCCCTCTTCTTCAACACTCTGTGCCTTCCTCTCTCCCTCTTCTTCATCACTCTGTGGCACTCACTACCAGTTCCATAGTTTACAGATTCATGATCATTTCAGCCAATGGTTATGACAGATGAAGAACACAGATCTGAAGGTAAATCATGTAAAATGTTTATATTGTGTGCATATGAATTGACATGCTCATCTGGACTTTCAGCTGTTGGTAATATCATTTAATGATTCAATTAATGATATTTCAGATCGGGAGAAATTTTCTGTAGTGCGTACCCAGCCTTAGACATCAGAGATGTTAAAGTACTGGCGGAGAGTTTGTAGCTGATAAGGTGTTGATCAAGTGATAAGGTTTTCAACATGTTTTCTTTTTACAGGTATATTACGACCTCCACATTCCAAGATACGTCGATCCTGAGGATATATTATGTGTTTTTTTATGTATTGATTGCAAAGGATACATTAACCAATACTTGTCTTGGGGTAGATCAAGAAGATGCTAATATTCTTACTTTTGGTTATCATCCTGTGCAAGCAAACAGAATTTGTCTTCATTCTAGAATCTTGGGGCCTTATTCATTAAGGATCTTAAATGAAGAGGTATCTTATTTCAGTCTCCTGGACAAAACCATGTTACAATACAAGGGGTGCAAATTAGTATTCTGTTTTGCACATAAGTTAAATACTGACAGATTCACATGTGTAGCGAAACGTGCATTTCAGGTGAGGCTAAAGCCCATCTTGACAGCAGTAGAGCGCGCATTTTTTAGTTACCATGGGGAGAAAGATTTGGAAAGCCTTGGTAAAGTTTGTATAGCTATCATAATGTATATATACCTTTTAGTTTTACTACTTGCTGTAGCCTACTTGCGCCACAAGATGGCTCTGAAATACTAATAAAACAAATATAGCTACTTTTTTTCTCTGTATAAAGCTACCCACACCACAATATGCTCAGGTCATGAATTAGAAATATATACACATTTATTTCATTATTAAATATTTTGTAGATAGAATGTACAGATTTGTGGGGGAAGTGAATGTTGCATGACAAGCAGTGCACTTTAAAAGTGTGATGCTTTGTAGTAACTGATTTGATTATCTCATTAGCTGATGAAATAAAATATATACTTTCTGCTGTATGGTCTGAAATTTCTAGAGTAGTGTGGTTGGGTCCACCATGCAAATGCTGTGAGGAATATTTGTACTTTTATTTCAGTGCTTAACTGTATTGAACATGTATAAAGATAAAATAAGCAAAACACTTACTTTGTGTTCTAGTGTTGACAGAAGTTGGTGGTGCTATGCTATTGCACCTCCGTTTCCCAAGCATGGCTGTAGCGGAGGGTCCCCTTCCATGGTGATCCACTGGATGAGTTACATTAGCCACCATGAGAAGACTCAATAGTGGTTGACCATCAAGCTGTGGTCACAGAGCAGCGGCAGCTGAGTGGCTTTCAGTATCGTCAGAGAGATTTAATTAAATTCAGAAGTCTTGTTGGCTCCCCTGAGTCCCAGGACCAAATTAGAGCTCAATGAGGATCTGGGATCTACCATCTGTATTCTGGAGACAATTTCGGCTAGAAAATACAGGAAGTCACTTTTGGCAAAGTATAAGAGAAAATACTTAGTGGTGGCAGGCAGAGCTGGATTAAGGCTTTGGGGGGGGCCAGGGGCACTTAAGACAGGGGGGCATAGTGTCATCTTGCAGGAGAGAGAGTTACAAGTAGCTGAATATTAAAGAGACAAGCAGACCAATTCTATCATAAAAGGAATATTTCTTTAACAAGTATCCAAACATAACAGTGAAAAATAAAATGTTTTATATATTATATATGTATCTATACATATACATATAAACAGTGCCATGAAAAAGTATTCCCCCACATCCTGATTTACTCCGTTATTACACAGTTATTGCACTTTTATAACTCAGGGTGATTTTTGAACTTTAAATATTAAATAAAATATTAAAGAGAACATATAAACAAATAACACATTTTTACTATCATTTATATAGCACCAAGTAATTACATAGTGTACATAGAATAAGCAGTCATTCCCATCAGTTCCAAGAAGGGGAAGATACTACTTTTTTGTTTTAATCAAATATTTTTATTGGTATTAACAAAATCAGAAAAAGGACAAAATACAATGAAAAATCACGTATATTCACGTAATTCCCGTGGGGCAGCACAGTGGTGAAGTGGTTAGCACTTCTGCCTCACAGCGCTGGGGTCATGAGTTCAATTCCCAACCATGTTCTTATCTGTGCAGAGTTTATATGTTCTCCCTGTGTTTGAGTGGGTTTCTTCCGGGTGCTCCGGTTTCCTCCCACAATCCAAAAACCTACTGGTAGGTTAATTGGCTGCTATCAAAAATTGACCCGTCCCTCTCTCTCTCTCTGTGTGTATGTTAGGAAATTTAGACTGTAAGCTCCAATGGGGGCAGAGAGTGATGTGAAAGAGTTCTCTGTACAGCGCTGCGGAATCAGTGGCGCTATATAAATGGTGATGATTAGATATATATAGATATAGATATAGATATATATATATATATATATATATATATATATATATATATATATATACACACACACACACGCACACACATACATATATATATACACACACCGAGAGATACTATATATATATATATATATATATATATATATACACAAAATAGATACAAAAGGCGCTAGGACACTGCACTGCACTGTTGATACCCACATGGTGGGAAGCTCTGGCTCACTCATTTCTGGTGGTTTGGTTCCTTTTTGGGATTTTTTTACTTGCCATACTACACTATTGTGCGCCTCCTCTCATTTACTTTTAGATATATATATTGCTACGAAGGGTATTCTTGATATATTTATTTATATATATTTTTGTTTTTAACAGTATAAATATATGCCCAGTGAAACGGTGACAACTCACCTGCTCACTTTCTTAATGCCTAGGAGGAGCTGCTCTGGCTGTGCATGTGCAGCTGCTGCATTTTAGACAGTACAGCAGCCGCGGTGCTTCTGTACTACAGGCAAAGATTTAGAGATCTCTATGCGCACATGGATTGTGCGCATGCATCAGGGGTCCCCTGTAGATGCATCTGATGTGGCAACTAAGAGGTGAGGTAATGCGGGCGGCAGGGGCCTTTGGAGAGAGTGGGGCACGTGCCCTGTGTCCCCCTCTTAATCTGGCCATGGTGGCAGGGAGTAAGTTCCTCTGGCTCACAGCGTGCTCTAACACTATTTAATGTTGATTAAGAAGAGAAAAAATGCAAACGGGTCACTCACACTATGAAGAAAACAGAAAAACCTTAAATCAACAAATTGGAGCTAACAATATTCTGAATGCCAAAAGTTTCCAATTACCTGGTCATAGCACACTCCTTTTGCAGTACAGCTGTCTGAGATATGCTCCCACCCCTCATGGCGCTTAACCCTTTATTTTGCAATGTTGCTCTCAAGCAACTTGAATTTAACATTGCTTTTATGTAATAATGTTTAAAGTTTTATCCTTTCCTCTCCTTGGTAGAGGTGCTCTCAAGCAACTTCTAAATATGTATTTACAGTAGTCAGTTGTGTGCTATCAGAGGTACTGCTGTTATACCTGGACCGTTTCTCTTTACCTGCAAGGGGTTAAGCCCTCATCATTTGATCTGGATCGTGATCACCTGTCTCTGGCCTTTTTAAGACTGCCTTTTCCAATAGGCCAGTGCCAGTTAGCTTGTCTTTGCTGCTGCTGGTATTTCTGTGATACTCAATGTTTGGATTCTGACTTCTCCTTGGCATTTGACTCCTGCTTTGTTCCATCGTCCTGCACTGTTTCTTGTGACCCAGATCCTAGCTACAATTGACCTTGCTCCTGTCTATTCTTTTTTGTGGATCTCGTGGCTTCTGATCCCTGGCTTGTCTGACTCTCCTTTTGTCTGATTCTCCTGTGGCTAACTTGTGCCTTCTGACTAACCTAGTAATTCAGTCTCCTTGTGCCTGCACTTCATCTGCTAAGCCTGGTAACCTGAATTTGAGCTTCACCATTTGTGCCTGGTAATCCAGGGTCTCCTGCTTCATCTGTTATACCTGGAGACCAGTCTTTCCTGTTCTAGCATCCCAGCTAACCTGGTTATCATAAAACCTTTATCTGCATTTTCACTATTGACTGCACCTATTTACTACCTGTGTGATTCTTGTATATAATAAAGACACTCTGTTTTTAAGCACATCTACTCTCCGTGGTAATCCTACTGGGAACCCTAACAATTGTATGAATACAGTGCTGCAAAAAATGTTTTCATTGAAATTTTTAGTGCTTGACAAATAAAGGGTTAATTCCATTTTAAAATATTTAGAGACTAAGCAATGTCTAACTCATCTATTAGAAGAATATTTGCTATAATCCAATCTCAAGAATTGGTAGGAAGACTCTGAGATAGCCAAAAAGTTTATATACCTGGCCACATCATGCAAATTTCTGCTTGAATTAAAAGGGCTATTTGTATGCAAAAATTCATAATGATTTATATAGCACCAGCAAATTCCATAGCGCTATAATGGGAAATTGTCTGGTCTTTTCCAACAGTTAGAAGGTAAACATAAAAATCCTTCAGAAGTAGTGATTTGTATAAGCTCACGAGAGTAAGGGGAGATAATATTATTAGAACAGAGAGGACCAATCCATTTATCAGAGTCCATCTGACAAGATATCCAACTGAAACATCAAAGAGTAGAACCTGGCATAACAGCTTTGAAGGCAGAGACCATCTTCCCCATCAGCTTCATGCAGAGACGAACTGATGAACTTCTGAGGTTCATAACTTTCCTCACTAACACCTGGAGGATCCGAATCTTGTTTTCCAGAAGGAAGACCCTCTGCATCCTAGTATTAAAGATTAGGCCCACAAACACCATCCTCTGAATCGGAACCAGGTAAGATTTTTGTTCATTCAAAATCAATCCGTGTGATTCCAGCACCTGAGCTGTCCTGAGCAGGTGAATCTGCAGTAAGAGGGCTGACTCGCCCTTGAGAAGCAGATAATCCAATAAGGCACAATGGAAATTCCCTGAGATCTCAACTGGGCGGCCATAACTGCCATGACCTTTTTGAAGACTTGTGGCCAGGGCCTTAACTGGAAATGAGAGACCTGTACTGCAAATCTGAGTAGGCTGTGGTTCTTGCAATATAAAAATATGTGTCCTTGATGTCTATGTAAGTGAACAATTTGTTGCTCTCTATGCTGATAACAGATCTGACAGACTCCATCTTGAACCTGTTCACAAAGCTTAGTGTTCAAGAATTTCAGGTTAAGCCGGCCTAAAATTACTTGTCTGGCTTTCAGAGCAGGAAGCTGTTTGAGTAAACTCCTGAGTCTTCTGTTCTGGTACAGGAGTAAACACTTCTGAAGAAAGGAGAGAGGTGACACAGCCTTCCTGAGAGCCAGCAGCTTTTCCATTACATATAGGAACCTGGTATTTCTCATGGAGGACCTGAAGGTCCAGGATGTAACTCCACTTCATAATTCCTTTTACCCACAGGTCTGAAGAGAATGTTTTCCACATGTCCTGTAACAAAAGACGAAGCCTTAGCTGGATGGGGAGAGAACCTGATAGCCACTTTGTTTCTTAAAGGGCTCATGCCCTGGACATTTGGCCACCCAGATCTGCCTAAACTTCTGCAGCCCCTTGCATGCTGAAATGGACTGTCCTCCTTGGTTTTTGAAAGAACGAAAGGGACGGAGTTACAAATCATGATTGCAGCTCTGTTTTTCTTGGTAGTGTAGGAAGCGTAGTACCCCATAGAAAAGCGACATGAGGACAAGGAGGGATGGCCGCTAGCCTTGAAATGGGTTTCCTGTAAAAAAAAAAAAAACAACATCACCTTTAAGCTTATGAATGGTATTGTGTAACACAGAATGTTTCTGGGGAGTGTTGAGTCTCTTGACGTTTAGTGACAAGACCGTGGTTGTCTTGACAAGTGTGAAAGTCCTTATATAAACAAAGTGGAGCAAGGTGGAGAGATACAAATAGAACAAGGGGAAGAATAGTATAGGAGAATACAAAGAGAGAGAGGGAACAGTGGAGTGAGGATAGAGAGCGAGAAAGGAAAGAAAAAGGGGGATTTAAGGATGGGGCAAGGGTATAGACCCAAACCTCAAGTCTGAGGGGTGACCTACAGGGGGAGTGCCTAGAGACCAGAGTAAACTAGGTGGGTTACACCTGTATAATATAATACTGTAAGGCACTAGGAGTGGGAGTGCAACTTAACAAAGACTGTATCTAAGGGTATAAAGGGAGCCAAAAGACCAACCAGAGTTCTAGCTCTTTAGCTCCCAAATTGTTTGGGTGCGAGGCTTGGAGGGGAGTGACCCCCCACCCGTCCAGGGGAGAAAGAATTTACTAACGAACATACAATAGCTAATGTTAATATAAAAGTAGATGTGCAACATTTATATAACTAGTGCATTTGACTGCTTAAGCAATATCAGTTAACATGAATAATTAAACATGAGGTAACATATAAACTTATCAAGGTCAGACCCATGGGGGTCATGGACAGCAATACCACCAGTAGTGGTCAGGAGTAAATCAGGGTGGTTGCGATGTCTGGGGTCCGCGGGCCTTCCTGTGAGTCAGGGCCAGAGTTTGAAAGGTCGAGTTTGTGGAGGTGATCCTTTCCTTCATCAGGGTTCCAGATTGCCACTTGACGGTCCACCGGGGAAGCCCCAACGATATTTATAACTATTGTCCTGGAGGATGCGGGCCAGTTCCCTGAGATCTCTCCATTTTGCGATAGTGGATGGAGTGAGATCCTGGAAGACTTGTATTCGGCTCCCGTGGAAAAAAAGCACATGTGGAACATTACGGACTGTACATGTAATAGCATCCTTAGTTTTAAAAGAAAGGAGGCACAGAACCACATCTCCTGGGGGATCAGAGTCCTTTGGATGGGACCGCAGGGCTCTATGTACTCTTTCTATCTGGATGGGTAAGGCGGACAGAGAAGGGTCAAGTGAGGAAAAAAATTTGCTAACATAGTCTTCCAAATCCTTGGGTTCTAGAGTTTCAGGGATATTTCGGAGCCTTAGGTTATTTCGTCACTCACGATTCTCCAAGTCCTCCAATTTAGCTTTCATGAATTCATTTTCTCTTAATAGAAAGTCCAAGTCATGACCCGCTTCACTTTGAAATTTAAGTGTATTGTTCATTTTGTTTTTGAAAACCTTTTAGAGAGAATGACAATTTCCATTTTCAAGTCCCCTATTACTTTCTGGAAATCGTTGAAAAGGAGTTGGTATGATACACAATCAGGGTACGCAACTCAGCAAAGTCGGCTTTTGTGGAGGGCAGTATGTTACCTGCGGGTTTTGAGACCCCCTGTGCTCCCGGGGGAGATGGAGGCGGGGATGAAGACGGAGGTTTATCCTGACAGGGGAAGTGCTGAGTGATCTCACCTGTCGCAGCTTTGCGGCCTATCCCTGCTGTTTTGTTCATGTTGAGGTTAATGTTAGACAGTGTTGAAGTCGAATAATTGGATGAACGATAGTATATTGGTTTAATATTGGTTTGCCGTGCGTATTGCGAAGCGTACGCCACTTGTTACGTGACGTGGTGCGTTCGCACGGTAAAATACGCACGCACACACTCGCATTACAACAGTTAGTTATTTATATAATTTCATATTGGTTCTGTTACACTGTAATTCAGGAGCAGATAGTATTCGGTTTATTATTAGTATATATATATATATATATATATATATATATATATATATATATATATATATATATATAGTGATTATATGTACATTGTAGTGTTATTAAAGGTTTAGGTAATAGGAAAGGTGTCATGCCTGATATCATATTGAAGCCCTAATCATCAGCAGCTGTCCGGTGCAGTCGGCGAAGAGATCGCACATTGCATACTTTAGTTATTGATATTAGAGAGTAAAACCTTTGTATGATACTGGCTATGAAAAGGAGCAGACCCCCTGGAGAGAAGACCCCCACCTTTGGATTCCTTAGATTGAATCAACCTATTACCTGTCTGGCCTGGACCCACCCAACGTCTGGACCTATAGAAACAATCTACGTCATCTCTATTGTTCACAATGAAACACTGACTGTATATATATTAGTTGCATCTCACTGGGGCCTCAGTCAACTCTGACACAATATTCTATACAGAATATTGTCCATCGGGTCCGGTGGGTGCGCAGCGTGCGCAAGCGATTGCATTTGGTATGTACTTATCTTTTGGTATTGGCTGTGCTGTACTGTACTTTATCATGATATAATAATGTATTGAATTGTTGACTATTTACATCTGTTAAAAATAAATCACTTTGTGCTTTGGACACACATACAATTGATTGGGCAATGCTTATTTTAAAACGATAAAATTACTTTAATAATATGGGGGCTCGTGAGTTAGGAATTACGTTACCGGCAGGTATGCAACGCTTACGATATTCGGTTCCTCAACAAAGGGTGGATGGACGGACGCGTCGTATAAAGCAGGAAAGAACGTAATACGTCTAATACCTGTGGTTCACTGTGTGTTGCGAAACCGAATGTCCGTTGTTGCATAGACTGAAGGAAAGCTAATTAGAATCTAGGGACAAGAAAGAAAAATGTTTCTTTTTATTGTCGTTTTAATGGTTTAAAGTGTATTGCATTGCTGTGCGTATGTGTACTTCCTGCTGTGCGTACGCAAACTTCCGGTAGATTTGCCACGTGGTTGAACAATTGTTTTGATAGTTATTATACATGCATAGTATAATTACTTGTGAAAGCCTCTGAGACATTATTACTGTTGTTGGGAACTTTTGATTTTCTGCGCAGAAAAGGTGTATAGTGTGTGATGTTGTAACGTAGATACACTGTTTTATTGTTGAGGTGCTCAGTTGCTGTCTGACGAGGCGGATTGCCCAACTGAAGGACGGTATACAGGGCAGGTATACCGAATGCGAAAACGAAGTTTTCGCAAAAGCGCTACCAATAGATCGCAAGGTTTGCTAATAATTAGTATTGGTAGGCAGTGCGATCCGGTCGCACCGTTAGTGCGAATTGGTGAAGCAGCTAGGAGGAATTATACTGGAAAGGCAGGTTGATTGTATCGACTTTGCGCTCCCAGCGATAATAAACTCAGCAGATTTTTGTGGTTTAGCCAGGGTATCGAGGAGCTGATAGCCCTTGGGGCCCACAGTGATATTTCTGTATTAGGGACCCTCGCCAAGGGCGAGAAAAGCGAGTGAACGCGGCTAACAGGAAATACGTTCACCGAGGATTATAGATCTCTAGCGGTGAGTATAGCAACAGAGTTGAAATTATTTGGTGGAAAGAACAGAGCATTGCGGTGTGTCTGTGTTTCACATTTGGCCGGAAGGAACAGAGCATTGCGGTGTGTCTGTGTTCCGGGTAGAAAGTATATTGTGCAACATGGGTGCTAGGCATACGCTAGAGATTGCCAGTTTACTGCCTAAGGAAGGTCTTATTGAGTCAGCGAGGTTTCTCATGTGTGCAAAATATGGTGCATACGCAACTGTGTATTGTGACACGTGGGTCGAAATGACCAAAGAATGTGATAGGCCTTTCCCAACAACAGGGAGTTTTAATGCAGAGGTGCTAAATACCGTAAAAGATAAAGTACGGTTGATTAAGTCAACGAAAGTGAGAAATGCACATAATCATTGTTTAAAATCGTGGCAAATGGAAGGTAACACGTGGCAGAGCAGCGAACGCACAGCGGAAGTGAGTGTAAGGAAAAACACGTGTTCAGCGGAAGTAAGCGTACCGGAAACAAGCATTCCGGAAGTGTGCGTTGCAAAGCGTGGCGAACTGAGCGCAAACACGCCCCCGATAAATTCGGTCGGGGCGGGAAGTACAGCCAATACCAAAAATGTAAAAACTGTAACTAGTAAGTTGTATGTTGTTTTAAGTAACGTTAAAGGTAATGTTTCAGGACAAAGAAGAGGAACGGTCCCACCAGCAGGGGCAGCTGCTGAAAGTGGTGAGAATAATGAAAAGGTTAACACAGGGGGAGACATCCATTGTACTGCAGCAGCAATTTCAGCAACTAGTTTCAGTGATTTGGTAGACTTACATCCGATCTGCACAGCAGCAGTTCCCAATGGGAAAGCAGACAGGAATAGTGATGTACAGGAATAGTGATGTTCCCTTAAAACATGTAGCAAAGCATGATCCATGCACTAGGTCTGAAACATTTTCAATTTTGTCTGATTTCCCTGATCCTAGGAAAGATTTGACCAAATGTCAGCAGTTTATTAGATATTATGGTAATGTGTATGAGCCAACTAATAAAGATTGGCGAGTATTATTGAAGACCTGTCTTCCTCTCAATACTGATATACAAAAGTTCATTAATGATTGTATGTTGGAGGAGGATGAATCCTTAACTGAGGATGATAATCAGGACAATATTAGACATATAATCACACAGTTGGCTATATATTTCCCAGTGATAGTGGACTGGAGTAAAATTTTTAGTATCCAGCAAAAAGATAGTGAAAATGCAACAGACTACTTTTGCAGGGCTCTGATGGAGATGGTCAAATATTCTGGGGTACCAGACATAAAAGATAATCCATATTACAGAGAGGTTGCTGTTAAAGTTCTAATGGATGGCCTCAGGGAAAACTTGAAAAGAAGGGTGCAAACTTCATTACCATACTGGAAAGGAACCACTGTAAGTGCTCTCAGGGAGTCCGCTATAGAACATGATAAAAGTATAAATAAACAGAAAGAGACACTAAGTGATAGGGTAATGATTGTAAGTATCCCAGCACTAGAGGGACTGCACACACGACCACCAGCATACAACCCACATAATAAGAAACATAGAGAAATCAGGTGTTTTAAGTGTAACGAAGAAGGCCATTTCGCAAGAGATTGTAAAAAAGAAGAGAAACAACATGAGTTGAGAAAGTGTTTTAGATGCACTAAAATAGGACACCAAGCACAGGACTGTACAATGACAAGAGCGGAAGCAAAGGGACTTGGCCCATCTAAGGGGGAATCACATAGACACCCACAGAGACGGCGCACACAAGTCTCTGAGACTTCTCAACAGTTTCCTGTGCACCTCATAGCAGCCAATTCCTGGGGGAGAAATATAGCCGACTCTAGAGTTAATCTGTGGTGAGCATTAAGGTGCAAAATGTAGAAAGAAACTTATTTTTTTAAAGTGATCTTTGTTGATTTTGTTTGTTCGTTTTATGTTGTCACATGTTTGTTTTCCTAAATCACTAGCCGACGGCAAAGAATAGAAATGTTTGTTTTGTTTGCTGTTTTAAGATAACTATCTTGTTTTTCTTTTCACAGATAAAGGGGACACAAAATAAGTATAGACAAGTGTTTAAAAGGGGTGAGATAGAGAAATAGAAGAATTACTCTTGAAAGACTAATTAACAATAGACAATTGGAACACTCTTTTGTTTTAGGCTGCAGTGACTCATGATAATTTGTTTGGCTGAGAATCATTATCCAACAATGAAGTATGTACATACTTTGCTCCAAAATATCGTTTTATGTATTTCAGAGAAAAAAAATGAGTCACTAAGAGTACATTTTCACATTTCTCTATTATAAGTTAGAAAAGTCCGTTGAAAAGGTATGTAGTCAATGAGATACCGAGTTCTTAATGAACAAATGACGGACGACACTGGATTGCACTGTTAAGAACCCCTAGTCAAGTATGGGGAGGGGTCATAGTTAGCAAATAGCTAAGGGGAACAGTGGAATGAATACAGCCATTTCCCCATAGAGTCAGAGTCCAATCCAGCTGTCATTTTGTTGTAAAAATCTCCCTTTCTACATGTATGTTCGTATTCAAACCTTTGTATTCCCATCATTCATTGCTTTCCTATTTCTCATTCTTTACACAAACGCTAGTCTCTCGCTCTCTCTCTCTCCCGCTCCCTCTCCCGCCCTCTCTCTCTCCCGCTCTCTCTCCCTCTCCCGCTCTCGCTCTCTCCCGCTCCCTCTCTCTCTC
This sequence comes from Mixophyes fleayi, assembly GCF_038048845.1. NCBI lineage: Eukaryota > Metazoa > Chordata > Amphibia > Anura > Limnodynastidae > Mixophyes > Mixophyes fleayi. The sequence continues at coordinate 299,800,050 of NC_134404.1, read as the reverse complement.
TCCCTCTCTCTCTCTCGCCCTCTCTCTCTCCCGCTCTCTCTCTCTCTCTCTCCCGCTCTCTCTCTCTCTCCCTCTCCCTCTCTGCTCTGGTAGAGATAAAATCAGACAGTCTCAACAATGGGGCTAAAACATATTTTTATGTTTTTACATAAGACAAATTCAGAGATACACACACTAGATTGACATAAGTTACAGAAACAGTCAGGGGTTTTGTTTTCATGTGTATAGAAACTACTGATTTTTAAGCAGAAAGGTTCTGTTGTGGAAATACGATTCATGTTTTATAGATTGCATATCTGTTTTGTTTTTTGTTTTTTGTTGTTGTTTTGGTTCGTGCCTCCTGTACAAAAATGTGCCTTTTTATGGATGCACAAAGGGTGGAGACAGGAGATTGCTAGAGGATAGGCATACAGATATGCATCTCTGTGTAGAACATTGGAGTAGGATTTTTACCACAAGATACGACATAATGTGAAACCCTAGAAAATGTAGAATTTTCATGTTTTATAATTTTCACTATTAGACAGGCATGTACTGGATACTGTTATATTTGAAGAAAGTGTTATAGAAAGAGACCTCTTGGCCTTTCCCACTTAGTCAAGTAGCTGAATATGAGGTACTGAGAATGACATGTGAGTTGGCAGAGGGAAAATCGATTGATATACATTGGTCTTTAGCATTTTTCTAGTCTAGAGGGCGATGTTGAGGTGACTGAGAAATCGTTTTATAGCAATACCAGCACATGATTAGGACACTACATAGAGGACTTTATACAGGGACACAGTTACCAACGGAAGTAGCTGCTAGTAAGGTCCACACTTACACGCACAACCATACATGGCTGTCACACCAGGGAGAACATAGCTGTCAAATAGACAGCAGGGTTTTATGTGACAGCTAACAAATCTGTTTTGTTTTGTTCTTTGTTGTATTGTTTTAGTTTTAAAAAGGTGAACACACACACATGCACGCATACACATATTGGTTAATATAGGAAGATTTGTGTTACCCGAGGGATAAACTGTCTGGAAGGTGAGGAGTCTGGTGGACTCTGGAGAGATGGACAAGGTAGACCAATAGAGCCATCCCATATCCCTCCTGCTGATGGGTTTTCCTCCAGGTAAAACAAATACACGTCATCCAATTACCGCCATGCAGGATCCTCAAGTATACACAGGTATACCAATGAAATATGTCTGGGTAGAGGTGTATTGAAATGTGTCTAATGTATTACTGTATCATACTCAAAGCTTTTGTTATTTAATGTGATAGTCCTAGAGTTATAATAGATGAAAGGGGTATTCATGTTGTTGATAATAGATGTATAATGTATGAGTAGTGGTAACAAATCACATACTTTCAGTTAGCCATAAACCAGTGTGAACATAAAGTAGTGGTACTCGGTAGAATGAATTGAATAGAATAAGAGTTGGAACTTGATTGAAGTGCCACTAGTCCTTTCCCGCTACCAAGAGATCACCCCTGGGCAGACTCCTAACCTGTCAGTTTTTGAAATGTTCTTGACCCCTCGCGAGATGCGATTGTAACTGGGAGGCTAGGTTAGACCTTGAGAGAAGGTAAATAGTGAGACAGCAACCGAGAACGTCCAAAACACTGTTTCCTGAAAGGTCACACTAACTGTCAGGATGTTGGATCAGGAGAGTAAGTCGTGGAGCAGTAATTTCTTAAGCTTAGGTTATTTGCCAGACAGGTACCAGGTGTAGGCTACCAGCCTCACGGCTTCAAGGGTAGCAGAGACACACTGGTGCCCATACCACCCACTGCAGAGGGGCCAACACTCAGAGAAGGGTCCAAGGGCACTCATGAGTCTGTACTGGAAGGCCTCGAATGCAGTTAGTAGCACCTGAGCCAAAGGCTAAGACTGTTGTCCAGCATGAAGTTGTAGTTTTTCCTCTTTTGTGTTCTCTCATTTCACTCTCTTCTCAGGACGGTTAATTCTTTTGATTATTAGCAGGTGACAGAGACTGGTTCAGGTAATGATAAGGAGGTATTAGGGAGGAAGAAGTTAGTAGCATAATCAGTCCGGCCAATTACTCTATTCAATTCAGGGGTAAAGGAAAATTTGGAAACCTTGGAGCTTGGAGAAAGTGCGAGGGGCTATTGTCTGAGTAGCATTACGTCCGTAAGTACGGCGACCCCATAGTTAAAAAAAAGAGATACACCCAGCAATGCCAGTCCAGTAATATCCGGACTCGAGCAGGCATCCTTGAGAATGATTATCATTCTTGGGAGGGTAAGGTTTTAGACCAAACAAAGTGCTGGGCGTGCTCACGCGTGCCTCAGTGATTATATCAAATAGGATTAGTTCTCTTTCCACTAAATATTCTTGAGGTACCCGAACTATGGGTGGGAGGTCACTAGGGGAAAAAGTAGGACACCTAGGTCCCTTAGTCTGAAGTCTCCCAATGCTTTACAAGCCGATCACTGTTAAATCTGAGTATTGAGAGACTGGGAAGAACGAACAGACAATAGCCCGCCCACAAGTGTTGATGAAAAGAACTGGTGACATTATTAGATGTGTGTATATTAACGCAAGCTGAAGGAGATTGCATATGACATTATTGATGAACATGAAGTGTTTAAATATATTCTGAGCTTAAAGACATGCGTTGGACAGAAGAACCTGTTAAACTTGAAGAACTGTAGTAGAGAATTCTGTATAGCTGATACATGTTCTACTGTACCATGTACCTTTCCAAATAATGTATTAAGTGTTTTATTGCACCCTTGAAGGGCATACAAAAAGTTATCTCCAAGCTCCAGAAGTGTACAGTTTATAGTAAAAGAAGAAGTCGTTTAGAGGATTAAGACTCTCTCTTATGATAACTTGTTTAGATCTACAAACAGCGTGGACATACACCAAGGGGGATTTGTATTGCATAACAATGAAACGTGGTACTGAGATCCTGCTTATAACATCTTTAAGGTGATAGTTTATTGTACTATCAAAGGGTGGACTGTTGAAGTCGTATAATTGGATGAACGATAGTATATTGGTTTAATATTGGTTTGCCGTGCGTATTGCGAAGCGTACGCCACTTGTTACGTGACGTGGTGCGTTCGCACGGTAAAATACGCACGCACACACTCGCATTACAACAGTTAGTTATTTATATAATTTCATATTGGTTCTGTTACACTGTAATTCAGGAGCAGATAGTATTCGGTTTATTATTAGTCTATATATATATATATATATATATATATATAGTGATTATATGTACATTGTAGTGTTATTAAAGGTTTAGGTAATAGGAAAGGTGTCATGCCTGATATCATATTGAAGCCCTAATCATCAGCAGCTGTCCGGTGCAGTCGGCGAAGAGATCGCACATTGCATACTTTAGTTATTGATATTAGAGAGTAAAACCTTTGTATGATACTGGCTATGAAAAGGAGCAGACCCCCTGGAGAGAAGACCCCCACCTTTGGATTCCTTAGATTGAATCAACCTATTACCTGTCTGGCCTGGACCCACCCAACGTCTGGACCTATAGAAACAATCTACGTCATCTCTATTGTTCACAATGAAACACTGACTGTATATATATTAGTTGCATCTCACTGGGGCCTCAGTCAACTCTGACACAATATTCTATACAGAATATTGTCCATCGGGTCCGGTGGGTGCGCAGCGTGCGCAAGCGATTGCATTTGGTATGTACTTATCTTTTGGTATTGGCTGTGCTGTACTGTACTTTATCATGATATAATAATGTATTGAATTGTTGACTATTTACATCTGTTAAAAATAAATCACTTTGTGCTTTGGACACACATACAATTGATTGGGCAATGCTTATTTTAAAACGATAAAATTACTTTAATAGACAGATATATGTCGATAAGCATGTAGAGGAAAGGGGAGGGCACTTAGATGAGTCTCAGAACATAAGGTCATCTAGTAAGACTTCAGGTGAGAAATTAGGGCTGTCTTAAATCTACCGACAACAGTTGTAGAAGTGCTGTCTGTATGAGTACGGGTCTTATTCGCCAAACCACGCTTGGCTAGTTAATGGCTGTCAGGAGGTGTCGGGACTGGCTGGGTGGCTCTAGCCCAATAGGCTGCTGAAGGCTCCCCAGATCAGTCGGCGAGCAGGCCGTGAACACAGGCAAGGCAGGCTCTGGAGTGTGGAACCACCTTCCTTTAGCACTCGCGTATGGAGACTAGTTCTGTGAGAAGAAAATGTAGGTGTCTCAGAAATGCAGGCTATTGGTGTATTTTCTATTAATAATTGCCCTTGCGTCAAGAGCTCTGTAAGGAAGCTTCCGTTCACTTCCTCCACAAAGCCACACACCCAGTCACCAGTTTTTTTTATCTCCTCCTGGATGACAGTTCAAACCTGAGATTGGATAGTGGATTTAATGACGTCTCTCAGTTCTAACAAAATAGAGATGCAGTTAGATCGGCTAGTAGAATTATATCAGAGTAGGATAGATAGTCGGAACGCCACCTAGCTGGCTGCAGGCATAGAGACAGATCGAGGACGAAGGGAGGCACTCACATGCACATACAAAACATAGTGGATTCATAAAACAAGGGATCCCTCAATGCCACAGTGGGTTAGTAACCCATCAGCAAGCAGGTCATTGAACAGGGTGCATGAACTGCAGTTGGAAACAGTGTAAAGGTAGGTATCGAGGAAGTTGGCTCAGTAAACTTGTCACGAATGCCCAGCCTGAGCCATATACAGCAATCTGCACAGCTGGCCATGACTGGCGTCACTTAGCAATGAATATAACTTTTCTGCCACCCCAAAGGATTTATTATGGTGTCCTTACATTCACCAGAACCACTTATAAATGATTCACACTTAAATCATATACACATGAGCCTCCCTGGGCTTCGCAAGTTCACAAAGAATCACAGAGAATACACTAGATTAAATTTATTTAATCTGAAAAATGGTTCTAAGGCTTAGTTACAAAATGTAATAACAAGACATACAATATATTTTGCACAAACAAGTTTCAGAAAATAAAATAGGAAATAAAATCAAAATTACTACTTACCAGTTAAGGCCTGATGTGTGAGGGAACAGAATTGAGGAAAATGGGCGATTTCAGTCTTGATAGACCCACATGAAAATGCACACATTATTGTCTAAGTCTATTGTCTAAGATTTTAAACCTTTTTGCCACATAGCTATCACCCCCCACTTTTGGAGCTTAGCTGTCAATAAGGACAGATTGATCTCACAAATGTCACATGGTTTTTCGAAAGGGAGCTAGGGATGTCCTGAGATCGGAATATTCACAGGACCCGATTTCCCATCTTTGTTTGTTCTGCCTGGCTAGATGGTTTACAACTTTGGGGCTTCAAACTCCTCCAAGATCCGATCTCTCCCTGGTCTGGCTATTTCAACAGATTAATGACACTTACATAAGTTCAAACTCAAGAAGTAGGCCACAACCGCGGTAGGAGCAGCAGGGGGGCTGAGTGTAGGATACAACCAGCGAGGAACCCTGTAGGGGGCAAGTAGGTGGGCGCCAGGTTGGGTGATGGCAGATGTGAACTCTGAGACGCACGAGCACTGCACCACAGTGTAGTGGGAGTGGGCGGTGTGGAGGAGGATCTCCCAAGCAGTTTGCCCAAAGCTCCAACAAGTGGGTCAAGGTGAAGAAGGGGCTCCTGAGGGACTGCAAGTGAAAGTTCAGGGCAACAACGGAGTTAGGCTGCAAGCTCCAATGTGGTGCAACCTCCATCCCGAAGCTTGGGAATCGAGCAGGTAAGGTGCACCAATTGTCAGGAAGGCCAAATGAGTGGTGAAAACCTGGTCAGTCTGATGTAGACCCCCCAATTAGAGCAAGTTGGGTCTGGGTTTAAGGAGCACTCCACATATGCATTCATTCAGCCCAACAATTGTGTTCACAACCATCATTATTTTATCTCCAAACCTTCAAATTTTTCTTCATTCCCAGAAATCATGAAAAATTAGAATTTTCTTTATTGCACTTCAAACGTATACGTTTCCTCTTCTACAATGTTTTCTCTGAATATGTATCTGTTCAGTGCTGGACAAAAATAATTATTATTTTGGGCCGCCTGGTCCCTATAGTCTGTACTTGGTGGCTGGCCCCTCCCCTGGGACCAGCCACCTTCTCCAAATCGGCCACGGATCCTAACGATCCGTCCTCCCTCCCACCCTTCCATTAGGTGTGCGCGCACCTCTATTTGTGTCACATGGGATGCACACCACGTGACAGGTGCCGTCAGTGTCGGACTGGGGCATAAAGGGCCCACCGGAGGACTGCAACGCTAGGCGCCTACCAGAGGGGGTGTGGCCAGTCATCATACTGGCGAGACCAGAAATTAGAGGGGGAGTGGTCAGCCCACGAAGGACAACTAGCACCATAGTGTAGTATATAAAGACTGCAGTGTGTATATAAAAAGAGTACACAGTCTTGACCTGCCCCTTAGATTGGGCAGAACAGTCTCCAAAAATCGGGATTGTCCCACTAGACCAGGCTTGGCTAACCTGTGGCACTCCAGGTGTTGTGAAACTACAAGCCCCAGCATGCTTTGCCAATATAGCAGCTTATTGCTGGAAGGGTATGCAGGGACTAGTTTCACAACACCTGGAGTGCCACAGGTCAGCCAAGCCTGCACTAGACTCAGAACATTTGACAGACTGTCCTACCTGTTCTTGTCACTTTTACCACCTGTAGCTGCTGGTTTCTTTAGTTGTGGCTTGTCTGGATCCTGGAATGTTAAGGGCCCTATCTGGAATTTTCTAAATGTACCCATTATCTTTTCCAACCAGCCCCGGCCTTAAATCATTAGGACCCACAATTAATACTTAGGCCTTCCTCCAGTCCCAACATTAAAGTAATAGTAATCCTATTTAATAAACCTATTTCCCTCCCTCCAGACAGCCCCTGCAATAAATGAATCGCATTTCCGTATAATAAATATACCTATTTCCCCGCAACCGTCACTACCATTAAATAATTCATATTCACATTTAATAATGCTCCTCAAGCTCAGCCCCACATTCAATTAACAGCCCCCAAACCACTCTCTTTAATTTTATAGTGGGGACTATTAATTTAATTGTCCCACCTTCACCCTACAAACAAAATAGCACCCATTATTTAGCCACCTACCACACACACATTACCACAAGCCCGCTGTGCCATCACACACATTACCACAAGCCCGCTGTGCCATACACACACATTAGTGTGCCCCTTAATCACCATGCTGTGCCTCCTTATGATCACACTGTGCCCTCCATGCTGCTTTTGCCCCCACCTTTCATCACCCTGTGCCATGCTGCTTTGCCCCCCCTTCATAATCCTGTGTCATGCTGCTTTGCCCCCCCATCATCACCCTGTGCCATGCTGCTTTGCCCCCTTCATCACCCTGTGCCTTGCTGCTTTGGCCCCCCTTCATCACTCTCTGCCATGCTGCCAGTGCTTCCCCTTCACTCTCTGCCATGCTCCCCCCTTGCTTCCGTTTCTTCACTTACCTTTTCTAATCGGCTTCTTTCTTTTCTTCAGTCTTCTTGCCTCCCCTCTGAACGCTGGGCGTGTTGACGTTATGCCCGAAATTCAGTGCGGACGGAGCAGAGAGGAGTCAGAGAGCATACATAAGTTGTTTTTTTTTTTAAAGTTTTCCGCTACCCCCAATGAAGAGGGGAGTGATCAGGGTCGAGGCCTACCAGTGGATAGCCCGGCTCCCCAGTCCGAACCTGGATGCCATCCCATGTTTGAAGAGGTGAAGAAAGGGACAGCACTGATCCAGGTAAGTGCAGGAGGCGGTAGTAGCATATTAACATAATGTGTGCGTGTGTGCGGTGGCCAGAACATCAATGTATTGTGCGTGTGTGCGGGGGCCAGCACATCAATGTATTGTGCGTGTGTGCGGGGGACAGCACATCAATGTATTGTGCCTGTGTGCGGGGGCCAGCACATCAATGTATTGTGCCTGTGTGCGGGGGCCAGCACATCAATGTATTGTGCCTGTGTGCGAGGGCCAGTACATCAATGTCAATGTTTATGTGTGTGTGACCTGTGTGCGTGGGCCAGTACATCAATGTATTGTGTGTGCGCCTGTGTGTGGGGGCCAATACACAAATGTATTGTGTGCGCGCCTGTGTGTGGGGGCCAGTACATAAATGTATTGTGTGTGTGTGTTTATGCCAGTATATGAATGTATTGTGTGTATGTTTGGGCCAGTATATGAATGTATTGTGTGTGTGTGTGTGTGTAAGGGGCCAGTATATGAATGTATTGTGTGTGTGTGAGGGGCCAGTTTAGGAGTGTAGTGAGTGTTAGGGGGCCAATATAGGAGTGCAATGTGTGTGATGGGCCAGTATATGTGTAGTGTGTGTGAGGGAGGGGGGGGTCTTAATTTAATGTGGGAGATAGGCTATTAATTTAATCGAGGAGTGGAGGTGGGGGCTAATTATTGGGTGTTATTTTATTCCTATGAATTTAAGATGGAGCAATTGGATGTTTAATTTAATGCTAGGGTGGCGAGTAATTGATTGTGGGGTTGTTTGAGGAGAATGAGGTCTATTTATTAAATGTGATTATGAATTATTTAATGCCTGAGATTGTTGTGGGAAATGGTTATATTTGATAAACGTAAATGCTATTTAAATTATTGCTGGAGCTGTTTGGAGGGAGGGAAATGGGTCTATTTATTAAATATGTATGCTATTAATTTAATGTTGGGGCTAGTTGGAGGGAAACAGATCTATTTATCAAATGTGAATACTATTTGGGGCTGAAGGGAGGCCTAATTATATTGGGGCTGGTTGGAGTTTTTTACATTCCATGTACCCATTTTTTTTCCCAAATAGGGCCCTCAACATTCCAGGATCCAGACAAGCAGCAACTGATCTAAAGACACCAGCAGCCACAGGTGTTGAAAGTGACAAGAACAGGTAGGATTGAGCAAGACAGTCTGCAAACTGTCCTGAATCTGGTGTGGCAGTCCCGAATTTGGGCGACTATCACTTAGTCAGTATTTGGTCTGACTAGAACGACAGTTGGGAGGTATGTCTTGCTTCACACTTACCTGTGAAGGCAGAGCTGCGTGCTCCTAACATTAGTGCACACAGTATTGCCTGTGTATTTGTCTAAAATGATAACCATGTTACATCATAAGGGCCCCCTTGTCTAAAGTACCCCGCGCCCCACAGAGCCTTAATCCAGCTCTGAGCCAGGGTGTCAGATTGATGCCTAGTGCTCTGCTACTCATCATCTGCTAGCACCTCTCATATTTGTTTTAGGTTAATCCTAAAACAAATAATAACCCTATTGTATATATGTGAAGCAAAAAACAAGCCCTTTTGCTGGAAAAAACATCAGGTGGTAAATATACTAAATTGCGGGTTTGAAAAAGTGGAGATGTTGCCTACAGCAAGTAATCAGATTCTAGTTATCACTATAATCTGATTGGTTGCTAAAGGTAACATCTCCAACCTGCAGTTTAGTAAATATACCCCCAGATTTTTAAAGCAAAAGGGCTTATTGCATTTTGATAAATCAGCCCCTATGTTCAGTACTGTAATAGAACATTATTATATAACCTATTGCTATATGATTTATACCCATTATAATCAGCCAGGTATGTGTAGAAATAAAGAGCTGTAGAGAGAAGAAACATATGCAATAAAATGCAATATAAAGTGAGGTTTATTTTTTGTTGCATTATTTGTTATTATTTAAGATTTACCATTTATAATAAAGTATCGCTGGGTTAAGCAACATTAAAATAGCCTCTTTTTATATTGATAAATATATATTGTACCGAAAACCACTCTTTAAGGATGGGCCGCTACTTATGGGCCAGTGCTATGTGCTTTTTCCCCGGGCTAAAGTCTGCCAGCAAGCCCCTGTACCTCTTGTAGTTTAGCTGAACAAAGATGTTTCATTGTTTTTTCTAAGTAACACAAAAGTATTCCTGGAACTTCTACAGCATGGGTCGGTAACCCGCGGCTCTTTCAGCCATCTGCTGCGGCTCCGGAGTCTGGGTGTCAGTGGCAAAGGGGGTGACAGAGCGCCTCTCTGTCACCCCCCTTTGCTAAACTAATTGCAATTAGAAAATATAAAAAACGAATGGGAGCCGGCAGAGGAGAGAGCGCTCCTCCTGACGTGACCCTAAGGTCGAGTCAGCATCATTCAGTTGACAGAAAGCGTGCCGAGAAGGAGCAGAGAAGATCCAGGACCGGGACACCACCTAAATGAAGGTAAGTAAATAAGGGTTTTGTGTCCCAAAGTTTTTTTTTCTCAGGAAAAAGAGTCAAAATGGCTCTTTGAATTTTTAAGGTTGCCTACCCATGGTCTAGAGTGAGACTGTCTTTTTGTCATGCCTCAAGAGGTCCTCTGCCAGCTTTTTGCACGGTCAGCCTTTAAAAGATCCCAATATAGCTATCAGATTCTATAGGTGTTACTTTTCAAAAAATGTATTACATTTTCTATCTCATCCAATTGGCCATTGAGTTTTATTTTGCATCATGATGGCATAATTGTAAGTACATATAAAATTGTGTTTTACCCAATATCACGTGTGAAGATACCGGGTGTATCTGGCCCAGTGCTACCCACTTCACGCTGGCTGGCCACCCACGGGTGCCTTCCTATGCCAGGGAAGTCTACCCAGTACCTTCTAGGATTCGTATGGTCACTCAGGCAAAATGCAGTTATAAAAATACAACAGTATATTTATTGTCATACAAACAACACTAGAATCTTATGTACACACAGTAAATAAATGCCAGGCAGATTTACCACATTATCTGTCCCTTACCCCAATAGCTTAAGGAGTAATAGTCACCTGGCTGTCCAGACTTCACGACCCCTGGATCCCTCTCAGCTGCATATATAGACTCCAGTTAGAAAACGACAATTCAAAACTAGATGCACCTTCATGAATGAAATCCCAGGAACCCTTCCGCCCTGGAGTCACTCCTTATATCTCAGGTCTAATTTCCACAGTCTTTCTCCTCCCTATGCAATCGCCTGGGTCTATTCTTCTAAACCATTGGTCAGTGCTGGACTAGGGGGGTTGGAGAGAGCAGTGAAGATGAGCTGTCCTTCCAGAGAACCTCCCCTGTTAGAAGGCCTGTCTGTACTAGCCTGGTGTAAACAATAGACACTAATTAGTTTTCCTACTCCAGCACATGGCAACCTGATCCCTACCCATAATCCCCCTGGCTTCACTTTAAAGACAATGAATAGCAACCTTACGGCAAGTCATCAATATACAATACACAATATACATATGTACACTGAACTACAATGTCCTCTTAGCTACATGTAATTGGATTATGCAGTTGTAGTCTGGTGAGCTTGGGAACAAAAGCATGGGCTATAAAAAGTACATGCGATAATTCACATTATGTGAGAAATGAGAAACTAAATGCTCACAGGGTTATCACACTCATTTCGTCACATCACGCATCTCACCAGTTTCGCTCCGTGGTTCACTGTGTGCTTTTGTTTCCCTTGGTTATCACTATCTGCTGTTCAGCCTGGTGGTCCTCTATCATTGGACACCATCTTGCCTAGTGGTCTGCGTGTCCCTGGGAACCTTCAAAACCTCTGCTCCACAGTGATTGGATCATCTGCAGTGCCCTCCTCCCTTTAATGGGTGTCAGATCATCAGGTCTCTCTACCTGATAGGAAGCATTTCCTCTGACTCCTGTGGTTCCTAACATCGTAGATGGTGCAGCTTGTTGCTACTCTGAATTCCTGTGCTGCTCACTACTTCTCAGCAACTACCTGTGCAGCTCATCACTACTTAGCAACACCTGTGCAGCTCACCACTTGTCAGCAATACCTGTGCTGTTTACTGCTTCCCAGCAATTACCTGTGCAGATCAGAATTCATCTGCTGCTCACCGCTTCTCAGCAACTACCTGTGTGGCTCACCGCTCCTCAGCAACGCCTGTGCGGCTCACCGCTCCTCAGCAACGCCTGTGCGGCTCACCGCTCCTCAGCAACGCCTGTGCGGCTCACCGCTCCTCAGCAACGCCTGTGCGGCTCACCGCTCCTCAGCAACGCCTGTGCGGCTCACCGCTCCTCAGCAACGCCTGTGCGGCTCACCGCTTCTCAGCAACGCCTGTGCGGCTCATCGCTTCTCAGCAGTTACCTGTGCAACTCATTGATTTCAGCATTATCGCTGCAGACCATCGCTCATAATTGGTCCTGTTCCAGCGTTATAACACCTGTGTGGATCTGCCTTTAACAAATCCAGGCTGATTCGTGCAGCCTACACGTGAATCAGCCTGGAGGGGTTTCACATCTTTAGCACTGTTGCAAGTGGCAGGGGGGCAACGTACTTCCGCCCGTGTCTACAAGTTGCCAGGGAGAGGGGAGTTAAGCCTTTTCTCCACCCCTGGTGCCAGTAAGATGGGAGATTTATCTTTAAATCTCCCACATAAAAATACTTCCTGTCTCGGGTTTAGTGCTTCCCGAATTTGGCTCCACGGAAAAGGTAGCCAAATCCCATGGCAGTAGTGTTTAGGTCTGACATTGCTTAGCCTGCTGGGTCCCCCAGGAGGTGCTGTATTTTCTGTATTCATTTGAAGAAATTACAGCAGGTAATCTACATTATTATACATTAAATATTTCATATTTTACATTTCAAACTTACCGGTTAACCCCTTCACTGCTGTAGCGCCGGGTATTACTCTACTGGTGCCACAGCGCACAGTTAAAATACATTTCACATTGATTAAATACATTTTAAACCTATTTTATAGACGCGGCTCCTATCACTGGTGAATTAACCCCTCCTGACATCGGAGCACATTTAAAGATGGCCACCGCACACGTGCAGTAAACAGAACACTGGACCTAGCCACAATAACCTGCTGTCAGTGCAACTTAAAAACCTTATTCTTCTGTTTTTCAACAGTGAAACTGATAGCGGAAGGAAACCAGACAAATATGACTTAAAAAAAAAATATATAGTATAATTTAAATCAACAAAAATATTCAGTGCCATAACATATTAATTTTTTCTTTTAAAGTAAGGTAGACATATATACGTTACACAATTTGGAAAAATGTAGAATGAGTCCATAGACAGAGAAAAACCTTGATGCACTTCCTTATATGCAAGTGGCAGCCAACTCCCGGTCCAAAATAAATTTAGGACAAAAAGGAACAGTGCGCCCAATAGTGTAGTATGTACAAATAATGTTCAATACTCAAGATGATAAATTTCTGCGTACCGAATGCGTGAACAAGTTAAGCTTACTTGTATGGGGGGTAGTCAATCTCAAGTCTTCAAGGGCTTCCAACCATAACAAAGCAAATAAACCAGAGAGAGTGTAGTATCCTCAGATAAAGTGTTAAGCTAGGTACACACTGAAAAATTTTCTGACCAACGTGTTATCTCAAACAAATGAACCTACGACTGAAAGTCCGATCAGTCTGACATTCATGCGTACACACCAACATGATTTACCTTCAGATCTGTGCTTTTCATCAGGTCCTCTAGTCTTCAGATAATGACAGCACAATATTCATTTATTATTGTCACACTGATTGAAACCGCATTGTTATAGCTATACACATATCCTAACGAATTTCGTTAGCTTCTGTGACTCTGAAATTAAACATTCTGTCTCAGAACGAGCAAATGAATTATTCCTTTCCATCAGTAGCATGTCATCCGCAAATCAGGTTCATTTTCGCTCTTGGTTCCCAATACTTTTGTTTTGCAATCTACAATTAGGAGGGAGATTGGCCTGTATGAGGCAGGGAATACTAGGTCTCTGCTTGGTTTGTATCTCTAGAACTGACAAATGAAAATATATTGGGAGTGCATTATTTTTCATAATGTCCCTTACCCTTTTCTCACTTAATGCAAAATGATTTAATACCCTTCAGAAAAGATAGGTCTTGCACAGAACCATTAAGACTTAAAATGATTTTCCTTTAAAAATACAAAGTCAGCATTTAAAACACAACAACCATCCTTACCCGTCTTCCCATAGATTTCCAATAGTGGAATACACTTCGCTATCCGCCAAAAGGAATGGAGTTGCCATCATGATCTGATTGTTTTTTTTTTAATACATTCCTCACTGAATTGCAAAAAGGCATCCTACGTATATGGGGAGATTTCAATACTGTTTTGTCTACAGATTAGGCTCGAGACACACCTCATTCCTGTAGCGAACTTTAGAGTGCTACTCAAACAAATAGCTGAGGCTGGTCTGTTTGACTCCTGTAGAGCTTATAATCCCAGTTTGGGACTATACTTTTTATTTTTTCGCACCCCCATAAATCTTACTCTACAAATTAATATTTTTCCTAATCCTTGGTCTGACCTTTGGTCTCCTCAATAATACCAGAGGTTGTTTTTCCTGGAAACTAAACAAGTCCCTACTCAAGAACTCCCAATTAAAAGAGCAATTATCTGCTCAACTTCTTGAATATTTTGATTTTAATTTGATCCCTTTTTCTTTACTCCCCACTATGTGGGAAGCCCACAAGTCAGTTATTAGAGGTACTATTATCAAATACACCTTGTTTTGCAAGAAACAGCAAACTCTTCAACTAGAATTCCTTAACATCAGACTAAACTAGAATTCCTTATCAGACTACAGCAGCTTGAGCACATTTATAAACAGTCTTACTCAGATTCGGTATATAAGCAAATCTTTTGTCAAAAGAGAAGTTCAAGCACTCCTCATAGAAAAAACCTGAACAAGCTGGTTGAATCAGACATTTATGAAAAAAGTAATAAATCTGATTCTATGTTAGCAACCAAGTTGAAAGCAAAATGAGCCACACAAATCATCATGGCTATACAGGACAAGAAGGCGAAAAATAGTTGTGATCCTACTCTCTAACTACTTTTCCACCATTTTTATAACTCTCTTTATAACCTACACAAAGATACCTCCCTTTTGCCCTTCACATCCACAGTTATATAGCAGTTTCTAAATAGTTGTTACTTACCTTAACTGAACAGAACTTTAGCTACTAGGATGAATACAGACATAACTGAGGAAGATGTGAAAGAGGTGCTAAAGGCTCAGAAGCCTTCTAAGCCACCCAGCCCTGATAGCTTCCCCATATCATATTTTCCTCCTGCACCTGGTCTCTACTTTAAGTATGTTCTTCATAGGAGGAAATTTTACACAGATATCACATGCTCTATCCTTATAGTTATTCACAAAACTTATAAAGATCCCACCCCCACTGTGCTATCATCCTATCTCTTTACTAGACATGGACGTCAAGCTATTCACCAAGATCTTCGCAACCAGCCTGAACACTCTTTTGACTCAACTCATTGATCTGGATCAGGTTGGTTTTGTCCCTACAACACAAGCTCGCGATAATGGCAGAAGAACCTGACCTGATTTCCTACTGTCAAGCGCTTTCTCTGCTTCTCATTACTTAAGCCAGGATCGCTGCCTGTCTCTCCATTTATGGATGCGCTCCTTCTTGCCCGGTCTCTGTGAGCATTGCTTCCCACTGCTAGGCCTTAACATTCCCCCTTCTCAAACAAACAATACAGAAGTGGAATTTGCTCAATCAATTTATATGTTCATAGCAGGTGCTTGAAAGGGTGGGGTGATCCAGCAAGGAACAAATATAGATAAAAATTCTCCAGCATACTGCTATAACCAGAAAAGGAGCTGCTATTACTATTTGTACATAAAAATGCAGAAATTTCAATTGCACACATTTGTAAGTGTATGTAAAGCCACCCGCCACTTCACGGCGCTTCTGCTAATAGGGTGTTCCTAACTCTAAAACAGGGTTGTCCAACCCGCGGCCCGCATGCGGCCCAGCACGCCTGTAAATGTGGCCCAGAAGGAGTTTTGGTTGTGGCAAGGGGGTAGCACTGTTAATGGAAAAAAAAATCCTGCAAAAAAAAAAAAAAAAGAAAATACTTACCTTGCGGTCACGCGGTCACATCAGCTGGTACTCCGGCTCCCTCCTGTCACTCACCGGACTGTGAGTGCTACTTCTCGTGTGTTTAGGAACCGTGGCCGTCCACCATCCTGAGGGTCTGCGCATGTGCAGCCCTTTCAACCCTTCAGTACATGTTCCTTTTAGTTAATTGGCTGATCAGGCAACACTCCCTATTTAAAGCACCTGTGGTCAATACCTCGTTGCCTGATCTTGGAGTCTCATTCCTCATGAGCCTCTGAAGGTGTTCCTGTGTTTCCTCGTGTATTCAGCTCCTGCTGATTCCTGTTGTTCGTTTGTGGTTTCCAAACCACTTCAACTCTCCTGTGTTTCATCGTGACTGCACCAGCTGATTCCTATCCGCTGCCTCCGTGTATCTGCAGTATTCTGCTCACTTCAACTCTCCCGTGTTTCATCGTGACTGCACCAGCTGATTTCTATCCGCTGCCTCCGTGTATCTACAGTATCCTGCTCACTTCAACTCTCCCGTGTTTCATTGTGACTGCACCAGCTGATTCCTATCCGCTGCCTCCGTGTATCTGCAGTATTCTGCTCATCGCAACCCTCCAGTACTCATCGTGTCTGCAGCCAGCCGATCCGCTGTCTCCGTGCTTCTACAGCGTTCCTGCTTGTGTCAACTCGCCTGTCTGCATCGGATCAACGCTCCGCTGCTTTCATATCAGCTAGACCGCCTCAGCTCTCCAGTGTTCTCCAGTTCTATATACTACTGCTTCCTGAGTATTGTCTTCATCCTTGCTGGTTTATCTACCGTGTGCTGCACCTACTTGGTTACCGCTTCCACCCTCCTGGGACCTCGCATCCTGCCGGCCTCCAGCCGTTCAGGTATTCCTGCACCTATCTCTGACAGCCTGCTCTCCTGAACCACGGTATGCATACTTCTCATTGACTGTGCTGGTGTATTGCATATCTTGCTGGACTGAGTTGTTCTCCTCCGGAGTTTCCTATCCACTGGGACTATTGCTATCATTTGACTGTGTTACCTTTTAGCCTGGATAGTTCTAGTGACTTTGTATATTTGTGCAGTGCTGCTCAGTTATGATCATTGTGTGCATATCATCGTGGGATCAAGTTCAGTGTGCCCGTGTATACTCTGCATTGCATTTATCTCCCCGTGCTCCTCCTCACTTATATATTTCAGTGGTACAACTTGCTAGAGGCAGACCACTGTTCCCTGTTTTCTGAGTCACCAGTTTCCAGTATCCTTTCACCTAGCAGTGGTACAACTTGCTAACGCAAACCACTGACTCCCCGGATACCTTCACCTGGATTCCATTCCTTCACCCAGACAGCGGTACAACTTGCTATACGCAGGCCGCTGACTCTCATCACCTCCTCGTTACTCCTGGACATTCCGCCTCACTATAACAGTGGTACAACTTGCTACACGCAGACCACTGACTACCCTCACGTTTCCTTGTCCATCCAGTTCCTCGTGTACAGTTATCTACCTATTACCAGTGCTGCTAGTCATAGACTTTCCTCGAGCATTCTCTTATCACCTGCTGTCTCCTGTTCCGTGATCACCCCGCTACCAGAGTACCATATTACCAACTATACTGCTCTGGTAAGTCGATCATCTGGTGATACCTGGGTAAAGACTCCTAGTGCCCGTGACACCTCTCTTGTCTCCTCCGTGCGGTGCTCGCAGTGAATGTCGGGCGTGATGTCATCACGCCCAACATCCATTGCAGAGCGCAGCACAGAGGAGTCACCCGCGCGAGAAGAACAATCAGCAGCACAGAATTGGAGACACAACAACCATCCTTACCCGTCTTCCCATAGATTTCCAATAGTGGAATACACTTCGCTATCCGCTAAAAGGAATGGAGTTGCCATCATGATCTGATTGTTTTTTTTTTGTTTTTTTTATACATTCCTCACTGAATTGCAAAAAGGCATCCTACGTATATGGGGAGATTTCAATACTGTTTTGTCTACAGATTAGGCTCGAGACACACCTCACTCCTGTAGCGAACTTTAGAGTGCTACTCAAACAAATAGCTGAGGCTGGTCTGTTTGACTCCTTTAGAGCTTATAATCCCAGTTTGGGACTATACATATTAGAATATTAGGGGTATAGTAGTTTAACAACTATAAATAAATATAGATTCTGAAGTAAGCTCTGGTTGGAACAGAATCAGAATTACTCAGCATTATGTCATACCATACATGTGTTGGGTGTTTTTCTGTTCACCAGTCGACTGAAAATCAAGGAAGATCTGAGACATTGAAGGTGATTGATAGAAGTATCGGTGAACCCCGATACCCCAACATTTCTGGGGGCTCGAGTCCTGAATGCCCCCAATATCTCCACACCTGACGCCAGACTCCACTACCATCTTACTCAGTTCAGTATTTCTTTGTATGTCTAAGGAAAGTCAGTTGAGGTGATTAGAGGGTATTCCATGAACCCAATGTTCAGTCAGAGGAAAGGATAATGAAATTATAAATGTATGGATACTGTAGATTATGATGGATGTAGACAATTTGAGTTAGAAGATAATAAGAGAGGTGTATGTAAGAATTGTACCTGCTGCATTATCTTAAGAAAATATTCAGGGTGTAACGGACC
This sequence comes from Mixophyes fleayi, assembly GCF_038048845.1. Lineage (NCBI taxonomy): Eukaryota > Metazoa > Chordata > Amphibia > Anura > Limnodynastidae > Mixophyes > Mixophyes fleayi. Next base: position 299,781,543 of record NC_134404.1, on the reverse strand, counting down.
CAGTTTAGAGGGTGTTACAACTACAAATGCATATTACAGTTTTGTGAGTAATGAAAAAGAACTATATTGTACGTTAGGGTGTCATTTGAATCAAGAAATACTACATACTGGCCACAAAATCATATGTTACCAGATTGTAAACCTATATGTCCATACACAAACTTGAGGGGAAGAATCGGATCAGCCATAAGTGCCAGTCTTTTAATCTAAAGCCGATAAAACTCACATCTGGTGTTCCTAGGGCAGACTAGGAGGTAAAGGATTAAAGACATTTGTAGTCTGTACAAAGGGGACAATGATATTACCTTATACCGCTTACAGGATATTGTATCCCAGTATTGACAGTACTGTGACCAGTAACCCAGTAATGGGGGCACAGAACAGTAAGATGCCTATTATAGGTAAACCTATGGATATAATGAAGGAGAGAGAAGGTAGTAAAGCTCTTAAAAGAATTCATAAAGTACTCAAGAGAGCAGGATTTCAGGATTTCCCCCACAAGGAAATTAGACTTGGAGAAAATAGTCTCTCCCTCTCTGTCTGTTTATGTCTGTGTGTGAGTGTGTGTCTATATTAGGGAATTTAGACTGTAAGCTTCAATGGGACAGGGACTGATGTGAATGAGTTCTCTGTACAGAGCTGCGGACTTAGTGGCGCTATATAAAGAAATGATGATGATGATGATAAAAAGGCTTTGCTATGAAGATTAGGTCAATATGTGGATATGCTAAATGCATTATAAGCTGAATGATATAATGAATCAAGTAGGTTGTGTACTATAAATGTATGTTTGATGCTGCGCAGCTGAAAGAGTGAAATGTGCCCCCCCTTATTCTGTGTAAAAGATTTCAGTGTGTTGAAATAAGGACTCTGTTTTTGTTATCTGACAATGTATGTATTGATAAAAAGATTCTTCAAGTATGCTTCTATAATTCAAGAGTAAATAAAATGTGTCCGGAGTACTGAGTGGTAATAATATATTGAAGCTGAATTGTATTTAGTTTAATGCTGGGACTTGTAGTTCCACAGCAGTAGGCTGGAAGATATCAGTTAATTCTTCTTCCTCTGCATATGAGTTTTGTCTCCGTCTTACTGCGTGTGATTGAGATCCGTGTTTGTCTGTCTTGACCGTTTTAAAAAATATAAGTTTCAAGGTTAAAAAAGTTGTATATTTGTAAATGTAATGCCTGCATTGCCTAATTGCAAGCTTTTGAAGAGATGCAAAAGAAGTTTTAAAATATTTGGTCCGTCAACGCATGATTCAGTGGACACACAAAACGGTAAATAATGTACAGATGGTGTCAGAAGAAAATAGGGGATCTTCAGCTGGCTGAGGTCCAACAAGCCGTTTCTGTATTTGAACAAAATAATTTTGTTTCTGAAGTTGAGAAAAATAGCTTGCACTTTAAGTTAAAAGAGAAAGGTGGGAGTGGTTTTAATTTGCGTGAAAATGGTGCTGATAAATGTTCTCAGAAATCAGGAGGGTTTGTTATGCCCATAAAGAAATGTTATGAGATAAAATGCCGTCTGTGAGCGAGACTTGTTTAAGTGAATATATTTGTACTTTCGACACGGAAATCACAGAATCAGAAAATATGTGTGATTTGGTGATGGGAGATTCTGTTGAGAAAATGCCGAGTGATTTGCAGACATAATGTGAGGTGTCTAACGAGAGTAATCTGATTTATGAGAGGAGCAGTATTGCTTTCAAAATGGCTGTATACTTAGAAAGTTTTCTAGGGACATTCAAGGAGGTTGTACTAGGTGATTATAAGAAAGGAGTGGCTTTGAACACTCGTCCAGGTCACGTCACTTTGACATTTCCTGTTTGTGAGATTAGGGACTGCCCCTTTGAGGAAATCATATTTTCATGGCATGGAACGCATTGCGTCACAGTTAAGCTACACAGAGAAACACGTAAACTTACGTGTCTTATTAGCAGCTGTTCACAGCACAAAAATATTCACTGGTTACCTGATAATGGTTTACAGAAATTGACAAGCATGTTACATGCAATACACACTGATTGGGAAATGTGAAATAATGACAGTTACTGTAATCCCTAATGAATAAATGTTAATCTCTATGCAACATTTTTTCTTCACAGAAGGTCTCCAGCTACAGAGAAAGACCCTTTTGTAATGAAATAAATTATGGTACAAATATAACTTGGATAAAATATTATTAATGTATATATGTGTTTAAAATATAGTAGGTCAATTGCCTGCCTCTATGTATTCTGTGCAATGGGTTAAATTCTTTCTGTGTATATTACAACAGACATGGGCCTCTTTCAAACAGGATGTTCAAATAGATGCCAGATGTAGTACTATGTGGACATAGGCTTAGAAATGTGAGAGGTCACATATGCCTCTTGAACTCTTAGGTATAGGATTTTCTGTTTAATGAAATGTCTGTTAAAAGCATTTACAATTGATTTTTTTGTCCTTATTCGGTATATTATTTCAAAGTATGTGAAGTGATTAGCGACGTCTGTTAAGAGGGGTGGGTTTATCTGAATATAATCTGTGGTTTCACATGGGGTAAAGTCAGTTTGATTCAATTGTTGAACTCAGACTTAATGCATTGCATTTTAAAGAATAAAGAAAACTTTGCTTTTACTTTTGCTTTTACTACACTTACTATTTTTGAATCATTTCAACTCCACTATTTTGGAGGTGCCCACTGAGATACATCTGTAAATAGCGATCAGCCAACACTTCTGGAATAGGGGAGGTGAATTATATATTCAGCTGTGGCCACAAAGGTAATATTTTTTTTATCTTTCTAACTATATACTTCTGTGTCCCACTCTCTGGGTTTGCTGAAAAGGCATTTGTAAGTGTTAAATTGCAAACGTATTTTTTTTAATTGTTTGTTTATATGTTTGTATAGATGTATAAGTATAGATTTGGAAACAATTAGAATTTCCATTTGCTGTTCATTGCTCAGAGACTGTTTTTACCTTGTCAAGCATAGTATGAAAGGTTGCATGTATGTATGTATGTGAGTGTGAAAGAGTTTCCTTCACAGAACTTGAGTCTGGGTCAGTTACTGAATTCAAGTATTACTTCTGGTTAACGCATGAAGGAGGTAAACAATAGTTCCAAGTCATGTACTGTGAAACACAAAAAAGTACACTATAAGGCCTTAGATAGCAGTGCGTGTAACGTGTGTGTGATAAGACCAGGATTTATCTGACGAGATAAAGTGTGGTATCCCTAACAACGGTTCCAGCCGGTAAACGGGGTGATACATATTAATAGTGGTTGTAGCCCTATTATCATAACGCAGATTGACTGGAGTATAAAAACAATAAGCTGTGTCATGGGAGCATTTGTAACCACACAGTAATAGCCTAATAATAGGTTGGATTTTTCCCCTGGTTCTCCAGTAGCCATTATGTTCCATAAATATTGAAAAAAGTCTGTTCAATATGTGCATAAATGGTTAACAAGGTGTCCTGAATTTACAGCAAAAGGAAACTTTGATTGAAATGTCTTAGGAGAAATAGGAAAGGGTGTTTCTAAAAGTAAAGAAGCGCAAGCTTTGCAATTATGGTTAAATGAGGCTACAATTCCACCTCCATATATTGATCAATATATGCCAGTTAATACTCCTAGTGCACCCGGAGAGCAAGATGACCCAATATCTGATTTGTTACTTATTGTAATGGGAGCACAAAGAAGGTTGTATCCACAAGTACCTCTACATGTGGATCATCAAATAGATATACCACAGGGAGATAGAATTATGGATAAAACAAAAAGGGATGATTAAATTGTTGTAAGGTCTGATGAGCATCAAATATTTGATGAAGACAGTGAGGAAGAAGTAAGGGGAGCAGTATGTCTGGTTACAGAGGTTAAAGATTATGCAAATATATCTACAAATAACATTTCCAGTATTCCAAGATGGCCTGGAAAATCCTCTGAGGTTCACATGCTTCCTTTAAGGACTATAACTACCGACCAGGGCGCAAAGTGGGTAGCTCATGTCGCTTGGACACAAACTGAATTGAATTCAATTGTTACGGAATGTAAAGACTATAGAACTAAACCTGCAGAAGTAATGATTAAATTGCAGAGATTATACAAAACACATAGTCCCACATTTTCAGATATACTGTAATTGTTTCATGCTCTGTTAACCTCAGATGAACTTACTATTTTAAATACACAGTGTAAGTGGAATGAGGCTAATTTTCAACCCCCTAGAAATGATGCAAGGGTTGATATTGATACACAGTGGAAACTTGCAATGGCAAAATTTAAAGAAATGTTTCCCCTGAAAGTAGATTGGTCCAAAGTTTTTTTGATTAAACAGGGTGCAACTGAAGGGGTAAGAGAATATAATGCCAGATTCAGAATAGAAGCTGTAAATTATTCAGGTGTTTCTGATGCGTTTGCAAAAGCTGATTTTAAAAGTATTTTGACTAGTTCTTTTGTGGAGGGGTTGAAAAATAATTTAAAAATCAGAGTTCAAATTCATGACCCTATCTGGACTATAAAATATATTGATGCTTTAGCTGCAATTGCGGCACATCATGAGGATAATATGGTAATTAAAAAAGTGCAAGCAGAAACAAAATTGATGAATTTGCAAATGGAAGCAGCTAAAGCTACAATTCAGGGAGCTGGACCTAAAGCAATGGTGAATGCATGTCCATACAGAAGTAACAGATCACAAGTGATTTGCTATAATTGCCAGGAGAGGGGGCATTTTGCTAAGTATTGCAGGAAGCCTTGAAAGCAAAGAGATAATCGGGGGAAGCAAGATCAAGTAACCACTTCTCCTGTGCACGTCTGTCCAGTATTAAGGACAGATGTAAAGGACCCCACTGTAAACATGACTTTTTTGAGCTCCTGTATATAAATACATATTTTTTGTGATTTTTATGTGCCATTTATAACACACATTTGGTGCAATTGTAAGCACAATATTTTCCGGCCGGAATGTGTTTCATGTAAACCATGTTACAATAAATACCTATTATATCTCACTTCACTTATCCATCCTGTCATACATTCCATACTGAATAGCGCCCAGAACCTGATATTTATTTATTTCAAACCATTGATTTATGTTCCGCTTACTTTTCTATTCCCATCTATGAAGATAGTCAATATCTGTTTGCATTTACTTATCAGGGTGAACAGTATACTTGGACTAGAATTCCCCAGGGTTTTGTAAACAGTGGTACTATATTCAGCCAAGCCTTAGCAGCTGATTTAAAGACTTTGAGATTTTCACAACAAAGTACGCTTATTCAGTATATGGATGATTTGTTATGTTCTGAATCTTTTGAAGCATCGCTTACAGACACTGGTGAATTGTTAACTCCTTTGACACCTTGTGTCCAGAATATGCCAAATGGTAAAATGCAGATGTGTAGTCCATAGGTCCTGTACATAGGACACTGTTTAACTAAAGGGTAAAGACATTTATCCCCAGATCGCATACAAGCTATTCATGATTTAACTTTGCCATTGAACAAAAGGAAGTTACGCAGATTTTTAGGGTGTTGTGGATTTTGTCGTAATTTCATATCAAACTATTCAAGTTTAACTGCCCCTTTGTATGAACTTACAACTGATGGTGTTAAAGAAACCTCTCGTTCATACCGACATTAGCAAAAGTTGTTTTGAGCAGCTTAAACAAGAGCTCTTGATGGCCCGTGCATTGTGTATACCAAATTATGAGTTATCATTTACTTTGTTTTGTCATGAATATTCAGGTCATGCAGCTGGTGTTTTGACACAGCCCCATGGGAATATCCCCAGACCTGTTGCATACTACAGTAAGCAACTTGATCCCGTGGCTAGAGGGCTTCCAAATTGTTTCAAATCTGTTGCAGCCACAGCTATGTTGGTAGACAAATGTGCTGATATAGTTTTGGGAAATCCACTTACCGGTCAAGTGTCACATGCTGTAGCAGCACTTTTAAATTGCCATATGACTAGACATGTTACAAATGCCAGACTAACAAAATGGGAATTGATTCTTCTCATGGTTACAAATATTACACTCATCAGATGTAATGTTTTAAACCCTGCTACTCTGTTGCCCATTGTGTCTCTGATATTTAATCTTATCAGATTCAAAGGGAAGGGAATGTATATTTGAATACCAATGGTAATGATTTGGCATTAAGTGAATCAGATGAGGAGAATACACAATTTTAAACATTTTTCTCATGAACCACGATTGTGTTGTATACATAGAGCAAACTACTGCATCATGACCAGATTTAAAAGAAATACCATTGCAAAATCCTGATTTGATTTTCTATGTAGATGGGAGTTGTCATAGGAAAAATTATACAGGAGCATTGCAGTCAGGATTTGCAACAGTGGATGATAATAGGACTGTATATTCTGAAAGTTTATCATCTCCACATTCTGCTCAGATCACCGAATTAAAAGCATTAATTAAAGCTTGTCAATTGGCAGAGGGTAAAACAGTAAATATTTACACCGATAGTAAATATGGGTTCAGTGTCATTCACGATTATGCTGAAATATGGCGACAAAGAAATTTCATCACAGCTAATGGTACACTAGTTGCTCATCATGAAATTGTAAATGAATTATCGCATGCTATTCAATTACCAAAACAGGTAGCAGTTTTTAAATGCCAAGTGCATATAACAGGACATGATGAGGTAATAAAAGGAAATCATAGAACTGACTTAGCTGTTATGAAAGCAGCAGTAAGAGACATTGCACAGATTGTTGAAAATACTGAAGATCTAAATGTTGTAAAACCTGATCAAACAGAACTAATCGAAATGCAAAAAGGTTGTTTCACAGTAAAAGGCCGATGGGAAATGGCAGGATGTCAAATCAGTAAAGATGAACTGTGGCGTGGGATGGGAGGTAAGCCTGTAGCTCCCATGCACTCTTGCCAGCATTGGCACAAATGAGTCATGGATTAATCCATGCAGGTATGACTGCTATGAACAATATAGTCTAAATGTATTGGTATCCACCTGGATTTTCAGTCATAGCTGCCAGGTACTGCGCTTCATGTATTATCTGTCTCCAGAGCAATGCAGGGAAGGCAGTAAAAACAATACCTAAATCTACTGCTACCAACTGTCGGCTCGTTTCAAATAATTCAAATTGATTTTATCCAACTTTCTAAGTGTAGGATGTTAGAATATGTATTAGTATGTGTTGAACAATTTTCTGGATGGGTTGACGGTTACTCATTTGCAAAAGCTACCGCTAATGTTACAGCTAAAAAGATTGTACAAGAATTTGTATGTAGATATGGCATACCACAGGTAATTTCTTCTGATCGAGGTCCTCATTTTATTGGATCTGTTTTTAAGCAAATGTGTGAATTGCTAGGTATAAAACAACAGCTTCATGTACCGTACCATCCACAAAGTAGTGGGAAGGTTGAGAGATACATAAATAAACTGTCCTCTCAATTTATCACCATATGAAATTCTGTTTGGAAATATTCCTAATTTAACTCTGAACTGCAATACCAGTCAAAGCCAAGTTAATGATGTGACTGTTAACTACATTTTATTGTTTACTAAGCAGTTGAGACAGATTCAAGCTGCTGTGATAGGCACACAATCAATTCCAATTGACGGAGCCTGTCATAATTTGAATCCAGGAGATTAGGTGATAAGACGTTTCTTAAGATCCGGTTCGTTGACTGATCGGTGGGAGATTCCATATCTCATGCTATTGACAACGCCAACAGCGATAAAGGTCAAAGAAAAAAGCACCTGGATACACGTTTCCCATTGTAAAAAAAGCAGTCAATCCTGGATTTGTGAGAAGATAACTATCACCTTTATTCTACAAGTATAGGATATTTCTGAGACCATAATAATGTCTCAGCCCTTATAAAGGCAAGATGCTCTCCTTTTGATGAAGTCAGGGGATGAAAATCTTGTGAAGAGGAGAAGACAAGAAATGGGAAGAAACTGGTATTCAGAGTTGACTGGTCCACAACCAAATTTGAAATTATGGACATTGCTATTTGTTTTAACATTAATCGTGTTTGCAATTGGTATTTTTCTTGAACTGTATGTTTACAGCCCTGTAAATGGACAACAGAACAATAATGTAATGGTTTCGGAAAGGAGAGGTAAACGAGATACATCACAGGACCATTGCAAAAGCATGTATTTGTAAATATTGTGAGCGTCATATGGAAAAACATTGCGTACAATGGTGCTTAGATGATCCAAATTTTTTTAGTGATCAACATCCAATAGATGTGTCTCTTCAGTTGATAAGAAAGAAACTTAATACCAGTGAGTGTTGGGTTTGTACACAAGTACCTCGTAGACATCATAATGTTGGTCTTATACCGTTTCCCATACATGAAAGTAAATTAAGTGAAAAGAAATGTCGAAACAAGACGAAAGGAGAGTATAGTACTACAATGCCACCACATATAAAGTTGCTAAAGTATTATAATGTGATACATGAAAATATAACATGTTATAATAAAACTGCAAATCCTACAGTTCAACAGAAAGGATTGAATATATTTAGGAGCAATAAAGGAATGTTTGAGGATTGTAAAGTTTAATAATTTAAATATAATTGAAGAACTGATTAATATAACATTGAGTGGAAATGTAACTAGGTGGACGATACATTCTGTTAATCGGACCACATGTGAATTGGGCTATGAGGCAGCTCATAGTTTAATGTCTGATATACCATATACACTTCCTGAGAATTTATATTTCATATGTGGAAGGCGAGCATATAAATGGCTACCTCCGAAGGTATATGTTATATTGGAGAATTAATTCCTAGTACAATTATCATGGAACATCAGGATCTGATTGACATGATCACTCAGAACTTAAACCGCAGGACGAGATCTGTAAAAACTGTAAGTACTAAATATAAACATATTTTTAAAATAGAACATTCAGTCAAAGTAAGGGTAGGTTTTGAAAATTATTTCACTCATGGACATGTGGGATATTTTAACAATATTGAAGCAATTGAACAATTAGCTGATTTGTTGGATAACATCAAAGAAATTTATGATGAAACTTTTAGATATGTTTCCAAAGAGCTTCAAGCATATAAAACTGAATTAATCCAACATAGATTAATATTAGATTACTTAATGTTCTCACTGTCTCTAGACCGAGACCCAGCTCACTTACCTCTCTGTCGCTCCCGTCCGATCCCCGCTGACGGCCGCCATCTTGGATGTGGGTCTGCGCTGCGCATATCCGATTTCTGTTTAAAACCTTCTCTAGCTTCCTATTGGATGAGGGTTTTCCCTCCACTATTTAAAGCAGCCTACGCCTCTCTTCTGAGCCTGTTCAGTTAGTGTACTTTGAGTGGACGTCTCCTTCATTCCTAGCTGTTCTCCATCCACAGACCATCACAGCTCCACGCTGCTCTCCGCTATCCCAGCGGTCATCCCTGCCAATCTGCAAACCATCACAGCTCCACGCTGCTCTACGCTATCCCAGCGGCCATCCCTGCAAATCTGCAGACCATCACAGCTCCACGCTGTCTTCGCTATCCCAGCGGTAATCCGCAGATCTATAACTCGCTGAACTCTGTGGGCCTCGCCCCACTCCCAGAGGACCGCGACCTGCGCAGTGGCCACCGCTAAGTCCATACCACCTTGCAGAGGTTCTTGGTGAAGACCAGCCGCCGCGTTAGACTCCGCGCCTCTGGTGAGTGTTAGTATTTGCAGGCCAGGGGTCTAGTATCCCAGCACACAGGGACAGTAAAAACAGGCCAATGACGGATCCCTCCATGGAACCTTCAGCAAAGGACCTGCTCCAACAATTGGTCCCCGAGTAGAACAGCAGGATGCAATACAACGACAATTATTACAGTGCTTCCAAGCCTTGGGCACCTGTGTGGATTCTCTGCAAATCGCTGCTCCTCCCGCCGTTGTAGATCCCCCTGTTGCCGCTCAACCCGCTGCGCATTTTTCTGCATCTGCTCCGTCTACCCTTCGTTTGCCTACTCCCACCAAATTTGAGGGAGATCCGAAATCCTGTCGGGGTTTCTCAATTAATGTTCCATTCATTTCGATCTGCAACCCCAAAATTTTCCCACTCATCACTCTAAGGTGGCCTATATTATATCCCTGATATGAATACAAAAAGTGCAATTCTGGGCGCAAAGTAAAAATAACTATGATTTGGGAAGATACAAAATATATTCAATAAAAGGGTGTCTTTATAAACATATGTCAATAAAAGTATGCAGAGATACAATAAAAATCAGTGCACTGAGATATAGCTGCAATCATAAGTAAACAATGTAAAACAGATGAACACAGGTTAATAAATAACCGTAATGTAACATATGTATTGTTAACACAAATGCGTATGCTAAATTGTATATTAAAATAGTCTGTAGAGGAAACAATATCCAGGAGTTGAGGATATTTTATATCTATGCAGTATGTGAGTCAAATGAATTTTAGCGTATAATGTTGATATGTTTAAATAACTGCCAGTTAACTCCTGTGATCAAAGGAAAAGGATTGATGCGAAGCAACAGCAAACCACAGATTATTCATCGCTATGATAGCCAGCTAATATTGTTTTCGTAGCAAATCATACAATAAATTGCAATGTCCGTAGGTGATAACATCGTGTTTGAGACCAGCCAGGGCAATATAATCACGACAAGTTTTTGTGGTCGGAGAAGATAGTAATTGGATACAGGGCTCCCTCCAGGAGATATCGCCATTCTTCCAAAGCCACCTTTATGGCCAATAGCATCCTTATCTCCGATGGTAGCTACCTGTTGCTACCAGTCCGCTCATCCTGGGCCTACCTTGTCTCCAACTCCACTCCCCGCAAATAGATTGGTGCTCGCCTCAAGTTCTCACCTGGGGTTCCGCATGCCATCAGAGGTGTCTCCCTCGTATTCTTCCTGTTAAAGTGGTTACCCCCCCCTTCCACACGGTCTCCCCCCTCAGTATGCTCCTTACTCTGATGTTTTTGATAAGGCTCGCTCTGAACACCTTTCTCCTCATCGACCTTGGGATTGTCCAGTGGTTCTGCAACCCGGTAAAGTTCTGCCCAAGGTTCGGGTATACCCACTTTCTCTGCCTGAGACCCAGGCCATGTCAGACTACATCAAAGAGAACCTCCACCGTGGATTCATCAGGCCCTCTACCTCTCCGGCCGGAGCAGGCTTCTTCTTCGTCAAGAAGAAAGACAATACTTTACGACCCTGTATCGACTATCAAGGTCTCACCGCCATTACTGTTAAAAACCGTTACCTTATACCTCTTATCACTGAACTCTTTGATCGCATCAGGGGAGCCCAGATTGTTACCAAGTTAGACCTCCGCGGTGCTTACAACCTCATTAGGATCAAGGCCGGAGATGAATGGAAGATGGCGTTTAACACCTGGGACGGTAACTATGAATATCTTGTTATGCCATTTGGATTGTGTAACGCCCAAACCGTCTTCCAGAGTTTTGTGAATGAAATCTTCCGGGATCTCCTCTATGTATGTGTGGTCTTCTATCTGGACGATATTTTGATATTTTCCCAAGATCTCCTCTCGCACCGACGGCACGTGGCCGAAGTACGCCTCGGACTCAGACGGAATCAACTATTCTGTAAATTGGAGAAGTGTTCCTTTGAACTCCCACAAATTCCCTTCTTGGGTTACCTGGTGTCTGGATCCAGTCTCGAGATGGACCCTGAGAAAGTATGAGCTGTTTTACAATGGCCACTTCCCACAAGCCTTAAAGCTATCCAGCGCTTTTTGGGCTTCACCAATTACTATCGGCGCTTCATTCAAGGTTTCTCCACCATTGTTGCACCCATAACTGCTCTCACCGGGGGGTAAATACCAAACTTTGGCCTCCCGAAGCCTTACAGGCTTCCAATTTCTAAAGGATTCATTCTCTTCTGCTCTTGTGCTTCAGCAACACGACACGTCTCGTCCTTTTTTCTTGAGGTCATTGCTTCCAACATCGGTATAGGGGCCATCTTGTCCGAGAAAATCTATACAAAATAAACTCCATCCCTATGCCTTTCATTCTAGGAGCCTCCTGCCAGCCGAGAGGAATTATACCATCGGAGATAAGGATGCGATTGGCCATAAAGGTGGCTTTGGAAGAATGGCGATATCTCCTGGAGGGAGCCCTGTATCCAATTACTATCTTCCCCGACCACAAAAACTTGTCGTATCTGCAATCTGCTCAGTGTATGAATTCCCGGCAGGCCCGTTGGTCCCTGTTCTTCTCCCGCTTCGAGCTCATTATCACCTTTAAACCTGCCGCTAAAAACAAGAAAGCTGACGCCTTATCTCGGGCCTTCATTCCCACCTCAGACTCGGAAGGGCCCGTGGAACGCTCTCTCCTGGACCCTAAATGTGTGCAATTATCTGCTTCTACTCTCTGTTCTCCACCTGTGGGTAAGACTTTTGTTGCCCCCTCTCTCTGAAAGAGGATCCTTTCCTGGCACCACGCTTCTCGTTTCTCTGGACATGTTGGAGCACAGAAGACCCTTGAGATCATATCCAGAAGCTACTGGTGGCCCACTATTCGAAATGATGTAAAAGACTTTGTGGCTGCCTGCAGTACATGCGCTCAATCCAAGCCCTCCCATCAAGCCCCGGCAGGTCCTCTCCAGACACTATCTATTCCTTCTCGGCCTTGGTCCCACATTAGCATGGACTTTATTACGGACTTCCTTCCCAGCAAGAAATTTAACACCATCTGGGTCATCGTAGATAGGTTTTCTAAGATGGCCCATTTCGTTCCTCTGGTGGGCCTGCTTTCCTCTCCTGTTCTAGCTTACCATTTTATTAAGGAGATTTTTTCGACTTCATGAATATCCTTCTGAGATTGTGTCAGATAGAGGAGTACAGTTCATCTCCAAGTTCTGGCGGGCTCTATGTAAAGTCTTGGGTATCCGCTTATGCCTGTTACCATCCTCAATCTAATGGACAGACCGAGAGGGTCAACCAAGATCTCAAGACCTTTTTGAGAATGTTTTCCTCAGCTAACAAGGACGACTGGGTGGACCTCCTACCTTGGGCAGAATTCGCCCATAACAATGCATACCATGAGTCCACTTCCTCTACTCCTTTTTCCACCATATTTGGACTCCATCCACTCCTCCGTGAACTCTTTTCCCTCCCTCCCACCCAGGTTCCCGCCGTGGATTCTGTACGTCAAAGATTCTCTTCCATCTGGACTCAAGTTTGGTCCTCCCTCAGGAGAACATCTTCCAGATACAAGTTTTTGCTGACAAGAAGAGGCGGGCCGTTCCCGCTTCCAAGGTGGGGATCGAGTCTGGCTTTCTACGAAGAACATTCGCCTCAAGATTCCTTGCATGAAGTTCGCACCCCGTTATATAGGTCCTTTTAAGATCCTGCAAATCCTAAATCCAGTCTGCTTTAAGTTACAGTTACCCAAGAACCTCCGTATCTCAAACTCCTTTCATGCCTCTCTGTTGAAACTTCTTATTATCAACCGCTTCTCCGCTACCTTTTCTACGTCTTCAACTATCCAACTCTAACAGGATGAGGACTTCGAGATAACTCACATTCTGGACTCCAAAATTTCCAAAGGTGGTATTTGGTATCTGGTCCATTGGAGAGGGTTTGGACCCGAAGAGCGCTCTTGGATCCGCGCGGCCGACATCAATGCTCCGGTTCTTCTGAAGAGATTCCATTCCAAGTTTTCCCGGTAAACCTGGCTCTAAGTGTCTGGTGTCCACCCTTAAAGGGGTGGGGGGTGTATTGTCATACGCCGGGTTCTCGCTGTCTCTGGACCGAGACCCGGCTCAATTACCTCTCTGTTGCTCCCGTCTGATCCCCGCTGACGGCCGCCATCTTTGATTTCTGTTTAAAACCTTCCCTAGCTTCCTATTGGATGAGGGTTTTCCCTCCACTATTTAAAGCAGCCTCCTCCTCTCCTCTGAGCCTGTTCTTCAGTTCAGTTAGTGTACTTTGAGTGGACGTCTCCTTCATTCCTAGCTGTTCTCCATTTGCAGACCATCGCAGCTCCACGCTGCTCTCCGCTATCCCAGCGGCCATCCCTGCAAATCCGCAGACCATCACAGCTCCACGCTGCTCTCCGCTATCCCAGCGGCCATCCCTGCAAATCCGCAGACCATCACAGCCCCACGCTGCTCTCCGCTATCCCAGCGGCCATCCCTGCAAATCCGTAGACCATCACAGCTCCATGCTACCCTCCTGCAATCCGTAGGCTACCACAGCTCCACGCTGTCTTCGCTATCCCAGCGGTAATCCCTGTAATCCGCAGATCTCTAACTCGCTGAACTCTGTGGGCCTCGGCCCACTCCCAGAGGACCGCGACCTGCGTAGCGGCCACCGAGAAATCCATATCACCTTGCGGGGGCTCTTGGTGAACACCAGCCGCCGTGTTAGACTCCGCGCCTCTGGTGAGTATTCGTATTGGCAGGCCAGGGGTCTAGTAACCCAGCGCACCATGACACTTATCTGCACAAAATAGTGGATATTGTCACACATTAGAAACTGTTTATGGTTCCCATTGTTGTACCTATATTTCCAATGATACAACCAATCCAGAGGAAGAAATAGATAAATATAGGTTACATATTTCACAATTAAAAAATTAATTCAGTATAAGTCATAATATAAATACTGAAAATGATGACTGGTGGGAGAGTTCCTTCTACTTGGTTTACAGGTATATTCTCGGGAATCTCGTGGTGGTGGAAAGGGCTATTCTGGACATTAGGAAAATATGTTATTTTTTTAATAATATGTGCATTAATTTATCTCCTTTTAAAATGTGTTCCAGATATGTTAGGAAAGTTGTGCAAGGTTGGGACAAATGCTTTACAAATAAATGTAGTATCGGAATCACAAGGGAATGTCTTAATTGCATTGAAAAATGTCAAGGAGAATAGAATATTTATACCACAACTTAAATGAACATTTCTCTCTTGATAGTTAGTTTTTATAATAGAGGATATTAATATTCCTCTGCTTTGTTTAGATTTTTTTTTGTAGTTGAAATGTTTTTTTTAGTTAAAGGTTATAGTGTGTGAATAGTGTTCACAAAGAGGGGAATGTAATGGAATAAATTATGGTACAAATATAAGTTGGATAAAATATTATTAATGTATATATATATGTGTTTAAAATATAGTAGGACAATTGCCTGCTTCTATGTATTCTGTGCAATGGATTAAATTCTTACTGTTTATATTACAACAGATAAGGACCTCTTTCAACAGGATGTTCAAATTGATGCCAGGTGTAGTACCATGTGGACATAGGCCTAGGAATGTGAGAGGTCACATATGCCTCTTGACCTCATAGGTATAGGATTGTCTGTTTGATGAAATATCTGTCAAAAGCATTTACAATTGATTTTTGTCCTTGTATGGTATATTATTTCAAAGTATGTGAAGTGATTAGTGACATAAGAGAGGTGGCGTTATCTGAATATAATCTGTGGTCTCACATGGGGAAAGGGCGGTCTGGCTCAATTGTTGAACTCAGACTCAATGCATTGCATTTTGGAAGAATAAAGAGAACTTTGCTTTTTCTACACTTACTATTTTTGAATAATTTCTACTCTAACACCCTGGTATTTATATAACAATAGCAAACCATCAGGCACTTTCTAAAGCTGATCTCGTTACTGGGCTACAATATTTGACCATTCCTGTTGCTCTTTATAGATGCATCCTACTTGCTATCACAGTGTTACAATTTTTCCTACCACTACCCTTACTATTCACTTGAGTGCTCCCCTGCCAGATATACCTCTTCTCGTTTTAGAACACAGCTTCCCCTCTCCTTTGACCTTTCCTATACATATCAATCCATTTAAAAACTACAAAAGCCAAGCAGCTTTTATGTCACTTGTTCTTTTTACTACAAGGTCTCACTAGCCAAGTCATTCTATGTTCCCGTTTTATGGTTTCTCATATTCAAAGTTTTTCTATAGTGTTCTGGATCCTTTCTGTTTCAGTTTTTTTTATATTGCATGCTATGTACACCTTGTCTTTTTCTACAGTTAACGGTTTTTGTGTATTATTTTTCTGCTATTGAAAATCAAACGTTAAAAAAATAAAATATTTTTTTTTTTTAAAGGTCACACAAGGGTACATGCAAATAACTAAGAGCTAGGGGGTTCACTGCACAAGGAAGCTTACTAGCCAAAGCTACCCTATGGGGACTAATGTCAGAATTCTCTGAAGAGATGGTCCCAATCCTATGGAGCGCTGTCTCAGTTGCAGACTTCTGCCGTGCTGTCCCCATTCTTTGCTGTCCTTTTGCTTTGTTACAGGTAAACAATGTAACAAGGTCAACAGAGGCTTGAAGGCCAACACACTTCAACAGGGGCAGTAACTCCTAATCAGTCTGTCCCAAATAGAACACACACAGGATGGCCGAGTTCACCCTTTTAAACACAAACTGGTTCCTATGGTCATGTTGCCTCAGTGGCGCTGGTTCCAGATAAAACTTCACCGTCAGATTGTGCACCTGTTTACCAGAGGGTGGCTGCACTCAAGTCCTTAGGTTACAGTAGGCCCCATGCAGAGTGGCTCCAGGAAGTCTACTTAAGCTCAATGGAGAACAAGGGGCACCCATTTGTAAGGTAGTAAAGATAAATTACACTACTTACACGGATTGCCGTCTTCACCCACATATTTACCACGGAGGTCCCGGAGTTCGTTCTGGGTATGAGGTGCGTGCGCATACAGACCTTAATACGGGACTGAGTATCGGACAGGGTCTGTATTGCGCTTTCTGCTCAAGCAGTTTAGCGACTTTGATTTCCATTCAGGAGTGGCGGTTTTCTCATTGTGGCATTTATGGCATATTCTCCTCCATACTACATGTGTTAGAAGCATTGAAGTGGGGTTCACCATCATCGCGGTGACGTATACTTTCCACCACCAGTGTGGCCACACTTATTTTGAAGCTCCACTTCATGATCTTCTATGGGGTCATTGGACAATAGTATCTATTCGATGTGGGATATTTAGCTGGTTCTCTTTAGGAGTGATTGATTTGATGGTTCATCAGCCTTATTGATGGTTAACACAGTCGTTTTATCTGATTTTTTATATGTCAAGTTGTTATCCACTGGCCCGTGTTGCATATTTTATGGTTCATTTTTAATAAAGTGTTTATATACATTTATTACCCACGGCTGGTTGTATATTGATTGTGTTTATCAGTCATCAGCGCTGTTTTTTGTAGTAAAGATAAATTGATTATATCTTTGTTCCAACCATCGGATAACTCACAAGTGTCTTTTTCAGTTAAAGTGGTCTTGCAGCTGAATGCTACTTTCGGCACAACATGGCCGATTGCTAGCTGAGATAGACCTGGACGGTCTTCACCCAGTGGGCGGCACAAATTTTAAGGGTACCTCTGGATGTCTTAACTCCAGGTAACAATGGCTCTTTTAGGGGACATATTGGAGAACCTATTTTCATTTGAATCGTCACAATGAGCAGGCAAGAAAACACAGCACCTTCAGGACAAAGTTGAGGTCCTACAGAGACAAAGAAGAGAGAACTATAGCCAAGCATGGCCATCTTATTGTAAAAACACTAAAATCAGTAACTAGCAGCAACTGGCACTAAAATCAATTTTATATGTTTTCTATTTGTCCATTTTGTACTACTTGCAATGAATGTTTTTTTTTTGTATGTTTTGACTATGATTTTAATTTTGCATTGTCATTTCTTACTATATCAGAAGAATTTTGTATTATGTTATGCGGGTTTATAAATTTTACCTAGATAATGTGATACTTACCGGGTATAATAGATACTTGTTTGATTTTTGTTTAATTATCTTCATACTTACCGTTATAGATTTGTATGTTAGAGCTTACAGGTCTGATTATATTTAAATTCTATTGAATCTTTATCAAGGCAATCTGCAGGAGAATTGAAACGCGTCGGCATGGAGGCGGTGACTGAGAACAGGAGCACACGCTGAACATATGCTGAATGGTTGTAAACTCGTTCCCGAGTATTTGGAACATGTGGTGTTAAAACAGCCGGCTACCCGATCTGTGGAGAGGGACAAAAGGTTTCCCTACATGCCCATTAACATCTTACACAGGAATGTACATATAGAAAGAACAAATTTGACATCATTGAAGATACCCCTATATATACATCATTGATGTAAGTCTGAAATTAAAAAGGGAGTGGATTCAATACACAGGGTGGTAATAAGTAATCAATGCCACTGAGGTGTGTAAAGGTGCTGGATTAGTTTTTACTACATATGCATCAGATTTTGATAAGTGTCTTTTTATCCATTTTTTATGTACATCGGTGGAATATAATATCTGGAGTTATAAGACTATTGCATGGATTAATTGATCAACTTTGAACACTCAGGAATACGGAAACTTGATCTTTTTCGGACAGCAGGACTTTCTATCTATAGATACGTTTATGAACACATCTATTTGAAGCAAACTTTGATGTTGTTTTTTATGTACTAGATCATTAGCGCCAATTCTATTCTACTAATTTTAATACGATCTACATGTACATATTACTTCAGGAGTGGGGCGGTGTTTGCGCCATACACGGCAATGACATCACTGCTGGGCCGCTTGATAGTCAGGCTTGGCTCCGTCTGCGCGATACCACCTACACTTCCGAGTAAGTTTTATTTAATTTTATTAAAATATGTGCAGAGTGTGATATTTTAGCTGGCTAGATTTTAGTCGGTGGTTTATATATTGAGTCTCCTCTTGGTTTTTTGTTCATTTATATTTGTAACGTGATTGATCATGTGACTTCAAACAACTATAAAAGGATAGAATTAAAGAGGCGACACATTACCTTGAAAAAGATCCAGAACAGAGTATTGAAACACGTCAGTGATTAGCGTTGCTCTTTTCTAAAAGGACTTCTATTGGGACAAGATTTCCATCTGCGAAGACTTATGGCACTTCATTCCTCGGTTTTGTACATTTGATATGCTATTTGTCTATTTCGTTCCGGTAGGAGTACCTTGTATTGTGATTTTATTATATTAAAGTGTTTCCATACATACTACCTTAGATCTTCTTCTGTCTTCTATTATATGATGGCCTTGCTATGACATTGCAAAAGGACAGAGTCTATTTGATGTGCTGACATTAAAGAAATCAGCTTGTAAGTAGGGCCCCTTAGGGTAATACTCTAATTTTGTGGAGTGGTGGTTGTTTGGACACTCTGTTTTGGAGACACAGCCGGTTGGTGGAAGCATCTTGTGACAACATAGTTCACTATCTTTCACACTGGATGGTTCTACATACTCCATTATTTTTATGACTTAGACCTTACCATACAATAATGCACTATTGTCTTTTTCGATTTCTCTATATGGTATTACTGTGAACCAAAAGAAGAATCTACGCGTATCAACAATTTCAAATTTAAGTATTCCGTTTTTGTTTTCACCATTACTACATCCTTTATGCTGTTATTTATATATTTATTATAGTGTGACTTCAGCGCAGATATAATTATCTATTTTTTTGGTATTCTGTTCTATTTTGGGACTTGTGTGTTTAGTCCTTAGGTGATTAGATCTGCTGCAGTTGCTTGTGAAGCGTTGTAAGGAAATTCCTTTATCATAACTAAAATAAAAAGGAACACAGATGGAAGGCCACTATGGAATAAAAGTAGCAAATTACATTTCGAAAGAACTTTAGTTTGAGGTCTCGATTCCCCACACCAGTCGAGTAGGATTTCCAAAACCCTCCATCCATCCATCCTGAGGTGTAAATCATGATCCCATTGCAGCTTCACTGAACTGAAACTGCCCTCGCTAAAGTAACAAACGACTTACTCTCAGCTAAATCCAAAGGTCACATCTCCCTTCTCATACTCCTCGACCTCTCTGCTGCTTTTGACACTGTTAATCATTCTTTTCTTCTCACCACCTTTCACTCCCTAGGTCTCCGCGAAACAGGTCTGCCTCCTATCTCTCTGGCCTCTCTATTAGCGTCTCTGCTTCCGGCTCTTCCTCCCCACCCTCTACCTCTTTCTTTTGGAGTCCCACAAGGCTCTGTGCTTGGCCCTCTGCTCTTTTCTCTCTACACTGCCTCTCTCATTGAACTTATTCAATCATTTGGCCTCTAACGCCATCTTTATGCTGATGACACGAAAATCTATCTTTCCTTCGAAGACATCTCTCCCGCCTTCCTAACCCAAGTACCTAGCCGTCTCTTGGCTGTAACTACCTGGATGTCACAGAGCTTCCTCAAACTTAACATCTCCAAATCCGAGCTCATCATCTTTCCTCCCATCAATGCTGCTGTCCCTCCCACTATCTCCCTCTTGGATGACACCATAACCCTCTCTCCTGTCACCCAAGCCTGCTGCCTTGAAGTCACCCTTGACTCTGCCCTCCGCTTTACCCCTCACCAAATCCTGCCACTTTTCTCCATAACATCACGACAATCCATCCCTTCCTCACTCAAGAGGCAGCAAAAATCTTTGTCCATTCACTCATCATTTCTTGCCTTGACTATTGCAACCTCCTTCTCAATGGCCTTCCTGTCTCTCACTTGCATGACCTTCAATCCATATAGAATGCTGCAGCTCGGCTCAACTTCCTCTCATGCCACTCCTCTTTCGCTACTTCTGTGCGCAAATCCCTACATTGCTTCCCCATCCGTTTCAGAATTCAGTTCAAGCTCCTTACGCTCACTGACAAAGCCCTTACTGACACTTCTCCCCCTTACATCTCTGACCTTGTCTCGAGGTACTGTACATACCTACCCGGCCACTCCGCTCTCCGCCTTAATTCACCTCTCATTACCTCCTCCCATGCTCACATCCAAGACTTCTGCCGTGCTGTCCCATTCTTTGGAACTCCCTACTCCGCCTTACTCAACTCCTTCAAACGCTCACTCAAAACTGATCTTTTCAAGCTCACCTATCCTACCACCTCCTGACCATCTTATCCATCACCTAATCTTCCTTCTCCTGCTGTCTCCATTTTCTCCCAGCTAATCCTACTGTCTCTCACCACCCCTCCCTCTAGAATGCAAGCTCTCACAGGCAGGGTTTTCTCTACCAGGGTTGTCCCATGTCTGTCCACCTTGTATGTCGTGTCATGTCCTTTGCTGCACTCTGTGCGAGTACCCATAGCATTACTCACACTCATCTGTTCATTACCCCATCTATTTGGTACTTGCTCCCGTATCCGTCGCTAAGGAACCTGTGGCGCCTTTTAAATAAAATAAAAATAATAATAGACATGATAAAAACTAATTGTAAAAATCACTGAAGAATGATGATCATATCCTGCATTGTGTTATTAATGCCACTCTGTGGCAAGGACAGAAATTGTCCCTCCACTTGCAAATGATATACATATTTAAACATTTGTTTTCAATGCACAGAAATAAAAAGAATGTGCTTCTATATTAACAGACAACATTTGAACTAATTGCTGTGTTTTTAAACTGGACACAATAATTTTCTTTTAAAAGTGATCTACACCTTAGTAAAACTTTTTATGAAGGATTTCAGTATATCCATACCTTACAAATAAGATCTCTCACCTCCCTGCTACCACTTTAGAGATATAAACAGATCAATTTTAGCAGCAGCCTCTGCCTGTTTCTTACAGTTCCCATTTGTTAGTACTGTAGACAGTCTATATTCCTTGAGCGAGGAATACAGTGACTTGAAACATACTATCACTTTGAAAGACCCCCAATGACGACTTAAAGGTAGTCACACAGTGGCTTAAAAACAGACTGATGTGGCTGGTTGTCTCTCGCTGTCTGGGTTGTTGCAACTAACAGTTAGGAAAACTTTAAACCCACATAAGAAACAGTTTGCATACAGAAGCTGTCTCTGTCACTCTAAAATGACAGTGGGGATATGACGAGGGAGGTTTATTTAAGTATGGCCACCACTTGGGCAGGGACAGCCAAACCTTAACAGCTTCAACTTCTATTCTATAAAATTCATAAGCGCTCTTTACTCCCCACTTACCATTTAGGCCAGGCATGGGCAACCTGTGGTGTTCTAGCTGTTGTAGCTCTAGAAGTGGCAGCAAGCCCTGACAGCATATGCTGGTTCTACAACAAGTGGAGAGCCACAGACTCCAGGCTGTCGCACTCCTCTCTCTGCAGAAGTAGTCGCAGTGTGAGCTAGGGAGAAGTACAGAACTCTATCCTCTACCAATCCTGGCACAGCGTCAGCCTGGTCATGTGACGTGATCGCTCGGCTACAGGCGGGATCAGAAAGCCGAACGCCCGACCGCTTCCGGAAACAGCCGAGCTGAACTGTGCGTCCCCAACCAAAATGGCGGCGGCTGTGGTGATGATGATGGTTCGGTTGAGGCAGTGAGTGACTCTGCTTGTCGCCGCCACAGTCACCTTTGGGGGAAACTCATTTCTGTTTATTTTACATCGTCCTATTTCCATCCAGCCTTCTCCCTAACCGCCAACCGAAGTCCAGTCCTCACTCCTCATCACACTACACGTCCCCGGGCCTTGCAGCAACCCTGCATACACCGGCTGACGGGGCCGCAAGCCGCGCCATATCCATGCTCAGGACGCGGCCCCTTCATGAACGATGTGTGAAATCTGTGCAGACCTGGTGGAGGTGTTAAATGAGAGTAAGTCACGAGTGGGGGAGGGACACGAGAAAGACACGGGGGTGGATTTTGGAGGCCTTTGCTTCATGCTCCTGATGTAAAGAACCCGTCATTTGGATGGAGAAGTGACACAGGGCCTATAGAGCTGCAGGCCTCGGGCTGTGTTTCAGGACAGCCAGAATAACCTCACCTGTCATGGAGGGCAACCAGACAGCCATCTGCAGCTGCATCTTTCAGCTTGTTTGCAGTCAGATCCTTCCATGACAGGTCCACTTTAAGGGCTTGTTTCAGTGCTGTCCAGTCACCATGCTGTTGAAGATGTTTAGATGGGTGTATGTCATATGATACCATACCACGCTATGGCATTATCAGCCGGTTACATCTAGATTTTTTTGTTGTTGAAGGCCTCTAAAATTTAAATGGCAAGTGAAAGAAATTATTTGTCTTTGCCTCTATATGGAGCAGCTGTATTTTAATCCCAGTTAGTAGTTTCTATTCATTAGGTTTTGTGTTTTTAATGCTGAAACAGTTTTGCTAGAATATTAATAATTAATTCACTACAGCCTCATTTGTCACTTGGATGCATTAGCTCATATTGCAGTGCACCTATAATAATAGTGCAAGGTGCTTGTCTTTATATTCAGAGCTTTAATTGTGTTGAAGCTTACAGTTCATAAAGTCATTTGCTAGCAATGAATTTCCCACTGCAAATATATTTGTCTTTTTATGTAGTAGTAGTAGTTCTATGACATGTTTGAGTGCATCATGCTGCACTCAAGGTTATAGAATTAGAAGTGCTTGGTTTTCAGGCCTGTATGAATCATATTATTGAAGTTGTTGTTTTTTTTACCAACTTGTCATCTGAAATTACTGGTCATCAAGGTGTGGGCACAGAGTACATGGTTAGCAACCTACAGAGACCTCTGGTTGCTTTAAGGATATGTAAATAAAAAAACTTATTTTGCTAGTTGAACAAAATGTACCCCTGGCTTTAGTTCTTTCTCTCACTCAACAGGTTAAAATAATCAAATTGTTTCCTTTTTTTGTGTGTGTAATGTGTGTGTAAAATATATATATATATATATATATATATATATATATATATATATATATATATATCTATCTATCCCCATTTGCACTTAATATTTTTTGTTTTGTAAATAAAGACTTTGTTTATTAAATGTTATACTTTGCTGGTATGTGTAACCCGTCTTTGCCATTTCTACTTCTAATTATGGGAGTAATATATTTTCTATACTTTTTCCTTTTCCAGTAAAGATATTTGAAAAGTAATTTAACATGTTGTGTTTTTCCTTTTAACTGTGTCATATTTTGCTATTTTTTGCGTATATTATTGACCTGGACGCTTCATGTGGAAAATTGTTTGCGTTTTTACAAAATTCATTGTAGTTGGAACATCATAAATAGCAACATGTCTTGGTATAATTCTTGGAGCTATGTAATATAATATTGTAGTGCAATAAGCCACTAGGCATGAGTACACTGTTTTGGGGAATGGATAGACTCTATAAAAATGGATGCATTGTTATTGTACTGTTGACACTGACTTATCTTTAACCACTTCAGGTGATGGACTCTTTGCTAGGCTTTGCTTTGTTGGCCTATGTGCTAATTACAGGTCTAATCCAGTTTAAATGTGTAGTAAATTATATTTGGCAATGATACTTTTGTTAGTCTGTGTAGTAAAATCAGTGTGTGCAATGCTGAGGCATAGGATTTAACTGGCTTAATTTTACTTTATTTACATTGGTGAGACCCAATTTTTTATTATTTTTAAACTACATTTTCTGTGCATATGACAGGTTACCACATTTTGCATTCATTTCATTATAACTGGAGTGTTGCGGTGTGTTTTAGGTGCCAGATGGTGTCAGTAACCTGAAAATCCCATAGATACCTACATAGGTGGTATGAATAAATGGCAGATATAACCTGGTTTTTTTTTCTGATTTATGAAACTTTTCCAAAACACCTGCTACTGCTTGATTGTGCAGTTATTTTCTGTTGAATTAATTAGACTGTTTATCACTTTTGTCATGCACTAATAGTGATATTTAGTGCTACCATTTCTTCATATCTTCATGTTGGCCTCTGAGATGATGCCAGTGAATGGACATAAAACTTTATATGGTGGGATTTCATGTTTCAAGGGATGGCCATCTTCATAATTTTATTTTATTGCCATGCAGTTTTGTTCTTTATATTTATAATATGTGCTTCCATATCTTATATGCTACCATGTCAGTTACACCTGTTATAATTTATGCCTCCCTGATGTTGTATTTTTATACTTAAGATATTTCATGATAAAACATGACAAACTTCTACAGCCTATGTTGTGTGCCACCTCTGCGTTTTATATTACATTTACTTTTCTGTATGTCTTTATATTAAACACCATGGTGGCAGACATTTTGGGACTGAGACAGTGTTCATGATAAACTGAGTTATCATTTCACTAAGAACAAATGACTGTGTTGTCATTAGTTCCTAGCAAATTGATAGGCTTTATTATGAATATTTACCCTACAAGATAGGTGCTCTTAAAAATGTCTGTAATATTGAACTATGACCAATCCCGTATTTTCAAAGGATTCTGGACCTGCTGATGGGCATGAGTCATAGCAGTGAGAATGATCAGTGTAATCAGTCTTCCATGCCCACCAGGCATAGAAATTTACTGTAAATGGCGGCTACTTGGCTTTATATAGCGTTAATAATGGAGCCTGACTGTTAATATATGCTTGCAGAAATGCTGCAGTCTTTGCAAGATAGCGGCTCCTGTAAGCAAGCCAGCAGTAACAATGTAATATGCTACAAGCTGCAATGAGCAATGTTATTTGCAGAATTAAAATGACATCATTCTATTGTTGAACGACCTTTAGTCCAGTTTAACAATCAAATGAAACAATATGATGTGCTTTGGAACGGTAATCGTTCATCGTTACAGTATACACACTAATGCGATATCGGGCTGAATGGATGCTTATCATTTGATTGACCCGTTAATCCTCTGAATACACTGTAGTGTGTACTCGGCCTAAGGGCTAGATTTACTAAGCTGCTGGTTTGAAAAAGTGGGGATGTTGCCTATAGCAACCAATCAGATTCTAGCTTTCATTTATTTAGTACATTCTACAAAATGACAGCTAGAATCTGATTGGTTGCTATAGGCAACATCCCCACTTTTTCAAACCCGCAGCTTAGTAAATCTAGCCCTAAGTCTCAGTTCGAGGCACCCTTAGGATCTCCATAATTTTTTAAGGCACCCTTCAGCCAAAATAATTACCCCTGCCTTGCTTACCTCCGGCCCTGGCCGCGGCACTCCTGTGAAAATGCCACGGTACCCAAGGGAGCCTGCGGCACCCAGTTTGGGAACCACTTTCCTAAATCATTGTGAATTCTTTCCCAGCTAAATAAACAAAGCATCGCAGGTGGCATTGGGGTCAAGTTCCACTTTTGCATTAAGTGATTACAATATGCGAAAGATGGATTTAATTAAGGAATGCTGATTCCTATAAAGCTAAATTATTTTGTAAATGCCAATATACTCAGCCATTTATGTAGAAGGCAGAGCAGATAAAACTGGTGTTTAAGCGTAAAACATTTTTGAAGCCCATTGAAGGGCAGTATGTTGCTATTTGTAAAGTTTCCTGCAATGACCATTTTATAACACCCTGATCATTAATAACAAGTAGTAGAAGTCTAATCTTTATAATATTATAGTATTGTTTCCTGTATCGATTTTATAGATCTTTCTTTTACGTCTCTGCAAGGTCCTGTGGATGCTTTATACACCTGTTTGAATGATACCACTGGCTGTGCATGCAAAATGTGACAAAAGTGCTCACTGACAGTCATGCCTGCCATTCTAGAATACAATTGCTAGGTACTTCTGTCAAGTGTCCTGATGAACATGTCTGTTAACTTACAGCGGTCTATGATTGGGTCTTGCACAGACATTTATATGAAAGACTTGTTGATTCTGTGAGGCACTGTTTCTAAAAGTGGCAATAAAACATTTTATGATAATAATGCCCAGACATATCATCATCATCACCATTTATTTATATAGTGCCACTATATATTCCGATTTGCCTGCACATTCCCCCTGGTGTAGTTCTAGCCTTAAATAAATTCTGATTTCATGAGTTTCTCAGAAGTGAAACAACTGGTGGGAGAGGATGTTTGACAACATATCTATAATAATGCAATTTCTACCCCTTAACACCTTGTGTACAGTGTGAGCAAGTACGCATGGTATTTATACAATTGTGCCTGGGCAAGGACAACTAATTTTCCAGAGTTTGAGGTTTTAGTAGGATAGGAATCATGTGCAATATACCTAGAATTGTATTCTTCACAAATGCCAGTATGACAAGTAATGTGTTTCCATTAGGGCCCAATGGCAACCTTGCCTCCAAATACAGCAGATGTCAGCTTGAGTAAGAGTAGTGTTTACTCTTGGAGGCCACACTAAAGCTTAGTAGTCAAGGTTAACCTTGGAACAGAGTAAAAATAATGAAAAGTTAGCTCTATGTGATAAAGTAGCCTAGCAAATACTTGAGTGAATGAAACATTAACTTTTTTGAATATTATTTTGTTTCACAGAAAAGTCTTTGTTTCTGAAGTTTTGCACTTGCATATTTTGTTTCATGTCAAACAACGAGATAAAGCAGTTTTGTAGAAAGAGACACTTTCTCATGTGTTTATAGAAGATTACATGCATCTTGGCAGACAATCAATGTACATATTGTCAAATTATCTTAAAACATAATTTGTTTTACGCATAGAGAATCACGGCAAAAGAAACACTGAACACAATGATATAAAGGGTAAGTGCCATTCTGTATCTTGAAGCTAAAGACACTTTTGTGAGGTAGAGTAGAATACTCTACAGATCTTTACCTCTGGAGATTTTGGGTACATTTTTAGAACTATGCATTTACTGTACAACCCATTGCAATGAAAACATTGTTTTGCGGATATTATATTGCTGTACTTTTTTTTTTTTTTTTTTTTTTATATTGATCCAGGCTTAGGCTGGGTACAAACTACAGAAATATTCTCTCGATGTGTTATCTATAGCAATTTTACCAATGACTGGGAAAAAAAAAAGTGCCGATTGATGTGTACACACTAGATATAACAGTCGGCTGAAAAAATCATGACTCTGAAAACTCTATGGAGATCCTGATTGTGAGTGCATATACAACATTGGAACAACATTGTTCTATCAATGAACAAAATTGTTAGTCCATTTTAAAAATCGGATGGAACGATATTATGTGCTTTGGAGCAATCCTCGTTCATTGTTGCAGTGTACACACTAATGCGATATCGGGCTAGACACTTGTTTATCGGGTTATTGGCCCAATAATCGTCTGAAAACACTGTATAGTGTGTACCCAGCCTTATGTATCACTCCAATGGAGTTTGCACTGTGACAAACAAGCCATGAATAGAAGTCGCAAAGATTAAGTGGAGCTCTTTGATTTACTGTTCTCCTTATGGGTTGAAAAATAATGAAAGAAATGTGGGAAAATACAAACATGCAATGTATAGACTGAGTCTCTAATTAAAGTACACATATGATATCCATTTATGCTATCTGAGGTGTAAAAATACATTTCTGTAGGATGAAAGATATCTGGTCTTGAAGGAGTTATTTTTA
The DNA here is from genome assembly GCF_038048845.1 of Mixophyes fleayi. NCBI lineage: Eukaryota > Metazoa > Chordata > Amphibia > Anura > Limnodynastidae > Mixophyes > Mixophyes fleayi. The sequence continues at coordinate 299,753,270 of NC_134404.1, read as the reverse complement.
TTACCCACATGCTCTTGGCCTCAGTATTTAATGAAGTTTTAGTGACTACATAAAGCAGAATGATGAACACAATTTGAAGTGTTTAAAATAAGTAGGATGTAGCTTTTATGAAATTCATATTCTAATCTGTTCAATTATTTGTGTAAGTCTATTTGAATTTGGTTATTGTAATTGTTGTCTGTTTATTCTGATTGACTTCTCCACATGGGTGTGTGTGGGGAAAAGAAAGGCTATGTATGTACTACCAACCTAACTTTCCATCTTGGCAAAGAAATAAAAAAGAACTGTGCATCATTCTGCAATGGGGAAAGTTGAAGAGGGCACTGCACAGCTGGTGCTGACTGCATGGCTTGTTCATCTCTCGAAGAAAGAAGTCCTATGTACTGAATGGTGATTATTAGGCATATAACTTCTAAATGAAACTGGAAAAAAACGGCAATGCTCAACCAGTTCCTCAGTCTTCTCCTTAGGTACCCCAGTTGTGCATGTTTTGAAGATTGCGGTATGTGAGGAAATATAGTCAACTGTGCATGTGTAAAGAAACGCACAAAACATGACCTGTTTAAAGATAATTGAAGATTTAAAAAGAACTGCAGAGAAATTGGAAGGTTGAGCATTTCATTTCAACTACATGATGTATGTATAAATTAGGATTTTGAGGTTATTTAAGTACAATCACTGAAAGGAGTGAACAGCATATAGTTTCCATAGGTTGATGTGGTTTTGTGTTCTGGACTTTTATACAGGTATCTATTTTAATTGTACTTTGTACGCTGTTCACAAGTGTATTTTCATAACACATTTGGCAAAGGTTTACAAAGTTCTGTTTGTCACAGGCAAGGGATGTCTGAGGCTATTTTTGAGAAAGAAGGTGAAGAGGTTAAAGTGTGGTGAAGAAAAGCAGAAGCTAGCCTGACAAAAAGAAGGGAAACCTGATAGTGTGTGAAATATGGATTGACATTGTTCATACCAGTGGGTGACATTAGTCATCTAAGGTTTCATGTTGCTGCTTTTTGTATTTTATCTAAGTTACTTAAAAATAATGAACATGGTGGTATTGAAAAACTCAGCTACTGTACAAGCTATCTGTTAAAGGATCATATGTGCAGTCTTTTAGTGATATGGTATGGTTAACTGCTATTTGTTTGTTTAAGAATTGTATTACTTTGTTTGTAGTGTGTGATTAGTGGCGGTTAATTCATAAAAGTGGTCACATCGCTATTTGATCCTTTTTAAACAGCAGTCTAAGGCTATTTAAGCCTGTGAGGCTGTTAGCTAGTGAGGTTTCATCTAAGTGCGGATTTTTACAAGTGTATTAACTAATTTAGTTAGTATAGTAAGTGATATACAAGAGGGGAACCTTTTACCTGCAAACACTGCTATATGAGGACAACGTTCCACATTCAACTGTGAGCTCTGATTTCCTCCACCACCTGCATTGTCAACTGCCTGGACACTCCTTGCTGACCTGTTTCTCACACTTATTTTGGCTGGCTGCAGTTTTAACATGACTTGTGGATTCCACTTATGCTGCTTGTATTCCCACCTCTCACCGCACTGTTGCTCCACTTAGCTTGGACTTTTAACTGGCTCCATTTTGATCTGTGGACTTACATAACCAGCTCACTGCACCTTGTATTATGCCTTATGTTCTACAATTGCCTTCCAATCATGCCTTATGTCACTGTATAATCTGTTTTTCTAAACACACGCATCTGGTATCTTTACTGTCTGTACTGCTTCCTATTCCCTGGCTCATCTTTTCTCTCTTTTTACCACTGCACTCTCTCGCTTTACTCACCTTTCCTGTTCTCACCATTTCCTCACTTCACTTGGAAGCCCTTGCCGGTCCTGATTTATGTATTACTTTCAATTGTCTATTCAACACCTTCTCTAGCTTTTGCATAATTTGCTCCTTTCCATCTATCCCCCTGCTTCCTCTGTCCAACCTTTCCATATTCTTCCTCCTCCTCACTCCCCCTTTCCCTTCCCCCTCCCTATTTCACTCCTCTCTTCTTTTCTGTGCCTATGTGCCCCTGATCTGACTTGCTGCCCTCTCAACCATCTTTCCCTCTCTCCTCCTTTTCCCCACTCGCACCCTTTCCCTCTTGTCCCCTTCACTGCTCTTCTCTCAGCGTCAGTCTGTTCCTACCAACCACCCCCCTCTCTTTCTCCCTAGGAAATCTATTCCCTCACGTCACTCCTACCTTCTGCCTCTGCCTTTAATAAACACCCTTATCTGTCCCATCTCCACTCCTCCCCCACCTCTTGCTCCCCTGCCCCTCGTCTCCTGTCTGCTGACGAAGTCCCCTCTTATTTCTGCTTCTCGTCCAATTCCAACCCTCTCTCCGTGCCATGCCCCTCGCTCCATATCATACTCACCCTTGCAGTCGAGCAACCCCAACAATCTCATCCACATCTCTCCTCTTCCCTTTCTTCCTCTACCCTGTGGTCTCTGGAATGCCAGGTCAGTCTGCAACAAATTGACCTCTCCATGATCCCTTTATCTCTAGATCCTTCAACCTGCTTGCTATCACTGAAACCTGGCTATCAGGGGCTTGTCCTTTTCCCACACACCCAGATCTGGGGACCCGCAAGGTGGTGGGGTCGGCATACTTCTCTCCTCCTGCTTTTCGGGCTCTTCCCCCTTAACCCTCCCTCTCTTTTTCCTCCTTTGAGGTACTCTCTATCCGCCTATTCCACCCAGTCCACCTCCGTGTTGCTGTTATCTACCGTCCTCCTGGTCCTTTCTCTCAATTCCTTGTTCACTTTCCCAACTGGCTCCCTCACTTTATCTCCTCTGACCTTCCTTCCCTCATCTTGGGGGACTGTAATAGAGCTATAGACAATCCCTTAGACCCTGGTGCCTCAAAACTTCTCTCCCTCACCTCCTCCCTTGGTCTCTCTCAATGGACCTCCTCTTCCTCCAACCGCAGTGGCCACTCCCATGATCTGGTTTTTTCATGCCTCGGTACTGTCTTCAACCTCATTAATTCACCTTTTCCTCTCTTGGGCCACCATCTTCTCTCTTTTAGCATCTCTCCACCCCTCTCACCGTCCCCATCCCCCAAGGTTATTCTCACCAGGCGTAATCTTGACACAGTTGATTCTACCACTTTCTCCTCCTCCCTGGGCTTGCTCCTCTCCCCCATCACCACTCTTTCTTTCCCCGATGAGGCTATCTCCATTTATAATCGCACTCTTACCACTGCACTTGACTCTGTCGCGACGGCTGTCACCATCAAGCTTTGTCTGTCCCCGCTGCAACTGTGGCACTGAAAACTTACCCGCTATCTTCAAAAATGCTCCCGCAGTGCAGAAAGGCTCTGGAGAAAGTAACGCTCTGATGCTCCACTTCAAGTTCATACTTGCCTCCTACAGTTAGGCCCTATTGCTCTCTAAACAATCCTTCTTTAAAGCTCTCATTTCTTCCCAATCATCCAACCCCCGTCGCCTTTTTGCCACCTTCAACTCCCTCCTCTCCACTCCCCCTCTCCCACTGCCCCCCATGCTCTCTGCTGTCGACTTTGCTACCCACTTCACCTACAAGATTGAGTCTATACGTCATGACATCTCCCAGCAGTACCTTCTTACCCTCCCTCTCCCCCCTCCCTGCCCACCTTGACTTTCTTAAGTCTATCCACAATGCTGCTGCCCACCTCATTTTTCTCTCCCCCGCTCTATCTCTGCTGTCTCCCTCCTTAATCATTCCTCCCCTCCCTACATCTCCAATCTCATCTCTATCTCCACTCCTAGCCGCCCCCACCGCTCTGCCTGTGACTGCCGCCTCATTACTTCACTGATCACCTATTCTCACTCCCGTCTCCAGGACTTTGCCTGGGCTGCTCTCCAGCTGTGGAATGATCTTCCACGTTCCATCAGGTTAGCATCTTCCCTCAAAGGCTTCAAGCGTGCCCGTAATACTCATTTATTTATTCAAGGCTATCAGTCCTCCTAGCTCCCTTGTCCCGGCTCTCTCCCCAGTTAGTACCACCCTATTTGTGTCTCCTCTTTCCTTTAGGATGTAAGCTCTCGGGCGCAGGGCCCTCTTTCCTTGTGTGGTCCTTCTACTATTCCATCACCCTCTGTACCTCTTGGCCTGCTTCGATATCCCTGTATTCCCTGTTTTCTTAAGCTTCTGTCTTCTTCTCGCTGATTTCTACCATCACTTTCACACATTGTCCCAGATATAATTTGATTTGCATTACCATGTTACCTGTGTGTATGTGTTTTTGCTTGTGTTTTTGCATTTTTTGTTCATGTTTTGTTCTTTATGTATCATGTTGTGTCATGGGTCACAGTCTTCTGTATATGTCATGTACGATGCTGTGGACTCTTTGTGGCGCCTTATAAATGAAAGATAATAATAATCTGTTATGAGGTTTTGATTATTGTTGGTTATAGTTTCAATCCTTGTTTGTGATGGTCTCCCATTCTTCATTGATAGGTCTTTTTCTTAAATACAGCACCTATACAGTACAGTGAAAACGTATTTGTCCCCATTCTGATTTCCTCTATTATTGCATATTTGTCACACTGATGATGATGCTAATGTATCCAACACTAAATGTTTTCAGATATTTAGATATAATCTCATATAAGATAAAAGTGAGCCTGTCTGAATAGCATTTTTTTTTTTTTTATTTAATTTATTTAATTCATATATATATTCATCACCAACTGGCAATGTGTGAAAAAGTAATTGTACTGTAGTTAAATTAAACCAATTAACAGTATAATTTTTCAGCTGATTGTACACAGCCAGGCTTTATTACGGTCAACTCTGTTCAATATAAATCTCATTTATTTTGACCCTTACCATCAGACTCCAACTGGTACTGTATAAACTATTTTTCCCCTAACATTTAATGATTGTGCCACCTTTGGCTGCAATAACTACAACATGTTTCTTATAATTCAATATCAGTCTTTCACATCGCTGTGAGGAATTTATGGCCACTTTTTCTTAATGACTCCTGCCACAGCATTTCTATTGTGTTTAACTAGTCCACTCCAAAACTTTAAGTTTGCTGGATTGCTATAGTGGTGAGTGATGGGAGTTTCAGCTGCTAGGCAGCCAACAGTTGTGTTCTCACAACTTTTAAGGGTGTGCTTTCACACAGGTGGGGGCAGCTATAGTAATACTTTCTAATATTAATGAAAAATGTTGAAGGTTATTGCCCACACCTGCCAGGACTGGTGGTCAGTGGTCTAACACACACTGCTAGCTGTAGTGCTCACATAGTGCCTCTTATAATAGAAACAATGGTTTGTTCTTTTATAATAGGACTCTGTTGGTCTCTGAGAACCGGGTGGCTAGTGAAAACAGCCAGGTGAAGGAACCTGGAAAATGGTGCAGGGGACAACACTGCACACCAGTCTGACACTGCTCTCCCATTCCTGCCTGCCGATAGACACTGCCAGTATGGTAAAAGCCAACCTTTGCAGCAACTAGGAAAGTACCCTCAGACCATGGCAGATATCGGGGAAACTTGCTTTTAAATATTTTTTAACATACTGCAAGTTTACAGTTGATGGCACACTGCCTGCAGAAATGAAGAGAGCAGCGCTGCACGGTGGCAGATATCTGGATTGGGTTGAACACCGGACTCTGGGTAAGGCTGGATACACACTACAGAAAATTTCTCCCGGTGCAATATCCTTAGCGATTTTACCAATGATTTAAAAGGTCCTGATCAGCATGCCGATTCATGTGTACACACTATATATATATTTTATATGATTTACATGTCATAAACATTGGCTGAAAAGATTGACTCTGTACACTCCATGGAGATCTATGGACACTGCTGATCTTGAATGCATACACAGTGCAAAATTGGAATGACATTGTTCCATAATTGAATAACATTATTTGTCCAGTTTAAAAATCAAATGAAACAATACCATGTGCTTTGGAACAATAATCACTCATCATTGCAGCGTTTACACTAATGCGATATCGGACCGAACAGTCCTTTATCGTTTGGCCCAATAATCGTCTGAAAATCCTGCAGTGTGTACCCAGCATTATGTGTTCTATATTGTGATTCTTCAATCCTTAAATTTAAGTATTCAGTTATCCATGCTAAATAATTTTGATAGTTTTATGCAAAGTATTTTTGCCATAACCATAACAAATGGATGTTTGGTTTTATATAAAATGGTATAAATATGGGGTCTTATGTTTCAATTACAGAAGCACAAAGACTGTTTTTGTGTGTGTTTGTAGAGCAGTTCAGGTATTGCTTGTTTAAATAAGTAAATTGTGTAATAAAAAGCTGTAAGACCGTGGATGGTGCTATGTAATATTTGAAATATGTAGGATTTTAGTGACTGAGTACTGTGGTGAGAGGGAGAGATGTGGTTAGAGCTGAAGGAGGTAGTGAGCAAACCAAATTCATTAAATGAGAAGTTTATAAAAACTTTGAGAAAGTAAAGAACGCACATGACCTCTGTATCTTAATGAGCACAGAGTATATGTTACAGGGAAATATACCAGAGAGTCGGCAAGATGAGAGGTATGATCGGTTCTTACCTTGAGTTTCTCAGAGGACTGAGTGAAAAGACTTGTTATTAGTGCCTGACATAGGTCCAATATAAACTTATCGGTTAGTTGCAGGTCAAGAGCAGAAAAAGATACAGATGATGATAGTCTGGACTAAACGCTTCAAAAATATTACTTTCTGTTCCTAATGGATCTCCTGCTCATTAGGGCTTTAGGCATTGCGTCGGGTGACTGTAAGCCAGTTGGACCCTGCATATGCTTTGGAAAAGTGTGTTTTTAGTTTTTATTTAGCGTTCTCTATTTGCCACATTACCTGTCCTGTGACACGCACCCCCCCTAAATAAATTGATCATCTCTTCTCCTCCCACTTTTTACCTCATATACAAGTAGTGGATAGTGGAAGGGTCTCTTCATGCTGTTGCTCTCAGCCAGTCAGTGGCACAGAGCAACAGTGTAGTGTGTGTGATACCAGAGGGTATCCCTCTCCTATCTCCTACCCGTTGTTTGGAGGTGAGAAAAGAAGAGGTAGAGAAAGTGGAAGAATGAATTACTGGGTTAAGAAGTTCGGGAGGGTGGGCAAGCATGCCTGGGAGGCAGTAAAAGAGTTTTCCATGTAAGTTAAAGTAAGTGAGCAGTTGCTGGCTGATTTTGTGCTCTGACAATACTGTTGCTTTCTGGGTGCAAATTAATTATGGTTCAAAGTAGTAATCCTCCCTCCTTCGCTCATGATGCAAGTGACCAAGATGCTAGAGCAAGACCTTTGGAGCCACCAGATGAGCATCTAGTAATTTCCTGAGGTTATTCGTTTGCAGGAAACATCCAAAATGCCTCTTTGCAGCTCTCACTTTTGGGCTTGCAAAATACTATTACAATGGCAAGATAACTGGGATGTGTCGTAAATAAAATATGTAGTGTTTTGCAAAATCACAGAAAATCCTGCTTTCTTAGAATTTATTTCCAACTTGTTTCCTCATGAGACATCCATAAGAGAGATGTGAGCTATGCCATTGGTGGTGGCTATCTGAGAGTGTAACATGACGGCATCTAGTAATTGATTTACTTAAGGACTATTTTTGGTTTTGTAGGACCCCCTAAAGCACCCATTGTTTCCAGCACTGTCTGTAGTGATGAACAGCACCAAAGGCATACCTGGAGTCAATGAAAATATTACATTTTGTAAGCACACAGGCATATGCCAGAGCTGACTACTTCATACTGGGAACAGATGGCATAACTAGAGACAAAAGCACTTGTGTAATTTCTTAGGCAAGAACCATCAACAAAGCAAACATTCAGATTTTGTTTGTCTCTTTAAAATCTGTCCTTGAAGTAAGGCTGGGTCTTGGGTCACGCGATAAACGACCATTCGGCCCAATATTGCATTAGTGTGCACACTCCAACGATGAACAATTATAGTTCCAAAGCACATTGTATTATTTCATTTGAACAAACAATCTCGTTCAATGATGGAATAATGTCTTCCAATCCTGCAGTGTATATGTACTCCCGACCATCTCCCCAACAATCTGCCGATAATTCCTCCACCAGCGACGCTTTTCTGGGCGTGTATATTTAAAGTTATGATGTCTGCGTCTCCCACATGGTGCGCGGTCAAACACGTTAAGCAACTGGAAATAGTGATTTTTTTAATGGCGGATCAATAATGAACCTTTTTTACATGTTCCATATGACATATGTGTTCCTGGATGCTTGCAAGATGTGTATACAACACTGTAGCACACGGGAAAATACATATTCTCAAAGCCTCATTTTACTGATGTAACATGTCTTTCTACAAATCTGTATTATCTACCCATACTTTTGCCTGCTAGCACATGGTCTTATTTATATATATATGTGTGTATATTTTTTTTTTTATTATAAACGTGTACATGTAAGCGCAAGTAACACTTAATAAGAAGTTCAGCCCTTTATTTAAATTTATTGAGCATATTTCTGCTGCGACGACCTATATATCTGTACAGTGTGTACTGAGTCACAAACTTTTGAGATGTTTGTTACGACAGACGAAAATCACAGTTCGGGCAGTAAATTGTGTAAAGATGGTATCAAGCGTCTATAGAATCAGCTTGCTGATCCAGACTTCAGTCGTTTGTAAATTCCCTAACGATACCGCATTGGGAGAAATTTCCTGTAGTGTGTTCTCAGCCTAAGAAGAGAGAACTTGAATCATCATATATTTATATAACGCCACTAATTCCGCAGCGCTGTACAGAGAACTCACTCCCATCAGTCCCTGCCCCATTGGAGCTTACAGTCTAAATTGCCTAATATAGACACACTCACACACACTCACAGACAGACAGACAGACAGGGAGAGACTAGGGTCAATTTTTGATAACAGCCAATTAACCTACCGGTATGTTTTTGGAGTGTGGGAGGAGACCGGAGCACCCGGAGGAAACCCACGCAAACACAGGGAGAACATACAAACGCCACACAGATAAGGCCATGGTCGGGAATCGAACTCATGACCCTAGTGCTGTGAGGCAGAAGTGCTGACCACTAGGCCACTGTGCTGCCCAACTTGAATGCAATCATGTTCTACCTGCTTATCTGGAGAAGGTATTAGTGATTAAAAAATAAGTACATTTGGCGATGGGGAAGAGAAGAATAAAAGCTCACGCTTGGCAAGCATTGCGGCTGAAAGTTATTGCGTGTTGTTTTTGAGAACAAGCTCACATGCATGAGAAACTGCAATAGTGAGCATATATCCTAAAACAATATTAGCAGAGGCTTCTACTAATATAGCAGCTGTTACAGCTTTCAGACAAAAGCAAAATGCATGTGTTACAGTAATAAGCAGTGTGTTTTAGTAGCCTATAAGGCTATGTCTGTGTTCCTTTGGAGTTCAGTGTCAGTTTTACCAAAAGGAAAATTGTTTTGCCAAGATTTCTCTCAATCTTTCAAAGTAATATTCAACGGAATCTCTCCCTCTGATTAAAGCATTTATCTTTGACTCGTGTGTGCAGTGCTGGATGGTACCCTTTTTCCTGAAAGGGGTATGTAATACAACAAAGTTGAGAAACCCTGGCATAAAAAGTGAAAAAAAAATACTGAGTAACAAGTGAATCTGCCCCCTTAGATATTGTCTGGTCAACACCAGACAAAAACACCCTACACTACAGAAAGCATTTTTAAAAATAGGCTACCCATATTCCTACACCTCTTATGTATTTCATTCAAGACTATACAAACTCGCAAAGCCGCTCCATAAACATAATTTTTAAGTGCAGATTTTATTATGAAAACATGTATGTATGTATGTATGTATGTATAATCCTGCTTTTGCTATTTTGTAAGAGTGGAGTGATGCTAAAGCAAGAACCACAACATATTTATTGGTGGGCATTTACAAAAATAAAATTCACAAGTTTGCTTTTAGTTCTCTTACAATTTCAATAAAAACACTATATATATATATATATATATATATATATATATATATATATATATATATATATATATATATATATATTTATTTTGTTATTTCAATTTTGGGTAGATTTTCTTTGCTGTGTCAGAGGGTATAAGCAAAATAAAGTTATTTTCTGAATAAAGTCTTCAGAGTTAAAAAGAAACAAGGTTTAATTTGTGTGGGTACTGCATAAAAAAATTATTGATCTTGGAATGTGACCAGCCAAAATAGGCTCAACACTGGGGTGAGAAAAGCCTTGGTAGTTAAATCTCACACCAGTTTCTAAGTTTGTCACAAAAATTTAGCACAAATATCCCTCATAAAAAAAAAAAAAGCCTCAACAATATTTCTAAATTCAATTTCCCTGCCGTATTTTGATGAAAATACATTTGAAAAAAATAAAAACATTAAAAGTTATAATAACACTTTTTTAACTTTTATGTTTAAAAAAAAAAAATACTCTGTTATGATGAAACCATAGATTTAAAAAAAAAAAAAGAAATGAAATACTTATCTCCACTAATAGTTCTTAGTAATAGTAATACAATTAGATAGTCAAATAATAATTAAGTAAATAATTGGCAAACAATAGGTTTGCTAATAAGATATAATTAACTGTTGATAACTATAATTCACTCAGACTTCATAAATATGGCCATTGTCTCTTTTATGGGCTAGTTCACACAGGGAGATATGAAGATCAATATTCTTCCCAGTTAACTTCATTAGAGGAAAGCACTTTCCTCTTCAGGTGTGTTTGGGAATGAGATTTTACAGACCGCGTGTTCCCACTTCTGCAAAGGCGTGTAAACTTAAGTGGAACGATACTCTACATGAATACTCAACCCAATTGTGTTGAATAAGTCCGCCTTTCACAGGGACAGGGTAGGTTTGGGTGGGCTTTAATTAGTAAAGTAAAGTCCCTAGGTCACTTGGCCCACCCAAACCTAAACTGACCATGGACCATTTGTCACATTTGAAAAAGTGGAGTGTTTAATTACAGTGGAGTATCAGACTGGGAGAATGTGTGCTGGGAACAGGGAGGAACAGCAACTTGAATGTGTGGTGCAGGGAGGGAGAAAGACAGCAGACTGAAAGCAACATTGAAATCACAAGAAAAAGCCTTTCAACCAGCCAGGCAGAGAAGAAAAAGCACAGCCCATGACGCTGCTGCTGATCTCCATGGGTCAGAAGAGCATGTGATGGGCTCCTCCAAACAGGGCTCAGCACATGCTCTTCTCACCCCTCAGTAGAGTCATGGGAATTATTTCTTTACAATGTTGTTCACTATCAGCAGCTATCATGTCATCAACATACTGCAATAGTTGGGTAGTTTCAGGATATTGTGGTAACCAACCTTGTAAGACAGTTAACATTGCTTCAGAGAATTCTGAAGGACTAGTGACCCCTCCCTGGGGCAATCTGATCCAACAGTATTGTGTAAAAGCCAGCATTTTCTGTGAATCATTTGTTATTGGTACAGAAAATAAAGCATTTGCTAGATCTATAACTGTAAACCACATTGATGTAACAGGAATTTGGTTTAGCAAGGTATGTGGGTTTGGGACAATGGGTGTATTCACAACCAGTCATTTATTTATTTCTCTGAGATCGTAAATTAACCTGAATTTGGGGGCTCCTCCTGCTTCCTGTTCTCTTTTCTTGACTGGGAATAAAGGTGTGTTAAAAGTTGATTGACATTTCTTTACTATACCTTTGCCTTAGTATTCTTGTAATTGTTTTGTGATTGCTTTATTCTGTAACAAAGTCAAAGGATATTGTTTAACACACATATTGTTAGTGTTAGATTTTAGTATAACATGTGTCGGGGCAACCTTTAACAGTCCCACATCAGTTTTTCCCTTTGACCATTTTTTCTCAGGTACATCCTTCAGCCACTGTGGTAGTGGTGCCTCATCTTGAGATGTTTTTTCACTTGGTTGTGTAAGAAACACCTGTACTGCTGCTCCTATCTGTCAACCCTGATGCTTTTAGATAATCTGAGGTCACTAATGCTTGTGGTACTTGATCTTGTCTCAATACTGTTTGGCTTTTCCCCGTGTCAATTAGGCAGTCCAATTGTTGACCAGTGGGCAGTGTAATTTGCACAGTAGTTTCAGGCAGTTTACCTTCTTCAGAGGTGTTTACAAGAACTGAACAAGGCGTTGACAACGGGAAGCCATATCTTCATTGATTACTGCTTATGGTGCCCTGGGGAACGCTGGTTTCTCTTTGCTGCTGCTGCCATTTTTCTTGTATTTCCTGCAGTCCTCCTTCCAGTGACCTGGTAATTTACACCAAAAACATCTGCCAGTCATGTCCTCACCTTGATTCCTTTGTCTTGCACTTATTGTTTCTGTTCCTTTGGGCTGCTGCCTTACTTGCCATGTTCCTTTTCCCTGTACCAGGTGTACAGTTACCTGAGGAGTCTTTTGGGCCTTCTTTTCCCTTTTTTCTGCTTCCTGGTCCTCCAGTCCTTGTACCTGTAGCAAATATGACATTTTCATAGACAATGCCTCAGGTCTGACTGAAAAGAGTTGGCTTCTTACCTCGTTCTTTAAACCATTCAATAACTTTATCTTCATCATTCTTAGACCATCTGGGGTTTCTGTAGAAAAACCATCATAATTTTGTCTGGTAGTTAATTTATCCAAATGCATCCTTACTGAATCATTTCTCTGTGTTATGTCTGGTGCTGCTGCTGTTGGTTTTATCTTTTGTTCATGACACCACCATTGTACTCTGGCTAGAAATTCAAGAACACTGTTATACGTATTTTTTTCTTCTACAGGGGGTGCAGGATGAGTAATAGCCCTCCTGTCAACTTCTGGTGCTTTTGCTGTTAACCCCATTATTTGAGTCATCACTCCTACCCCAAATAACGGTGTGCATACTTGTTGCAGGTCTATCAAACAGGGATTCTACATATTCTGGTTAAATAGGCAGAAAATGCGGCTGGACTTTTCCTAGGATCTGGTGCTTCCTGTATAATTGTATGCATATCAGATTTATATCAGGGTGAATAGGTCTCTTCTGGGTTTGGTAAGTGTCTCCTATTATTAGCACCTTCGGCAGTATTGGCATCAAAATTTGGGTTAGGCACCCTTTTGTATTCTGACTAGATACATATTAGTGTGAGCATGCAATACCTGCTTTTCCGGTGATTTTCTCCTTCTCACCCCAGACTCCATTTCTCTGGGTGGACTGGTATTATCGTCTTCCAATTGGCTTAGCATCCTTGGTATCTTGGAAACATTTTCCTTTTTCCTGCAAGAATTATCTGTACAAGAAGACGCATCAGATTCTACCTGATTATCACAAAATGGACATTCCTCATAGTCTCCTGGAACACATCTTCCACATTGCAAACACTGTCTATCGGGGAAATAATCTTCAGCATTAACAGACTAAGGGTGGATGTGACTCGGAGTTTGCTGCCTGATTGGTGGAGTGTTACCTGTATCTACTGAGGTCACTGAATCCGTTCCTAATTGTGGATGCCCCTCTTGTGCTGCTAACTGTACTATGTGACCTGCCTGTTGAGGTACTGGTGGTGTATCTGGTCTATTGTCTGGTCACTGCGAGCGGAGCTGTAGGGTCCACATAAGGTGGTGGCATGTCTAATAGTCCTGTACCTATGTGTGCATCCTCTCCTTTTCCTTTTCTCATCTTCTGCCTCTAATGATACTGTATATCACATGTTAACCACATCTGCATGTCCTTTTCTGCTTATCCATGCTTTATTGGTGTTTTGAAACCTTTTCCATTTTTCTGAATCTAGTGTGCCCTCTAGTGGGAAACCTGCTCTGTCAAATATTTGTTTTATACCTTTTTATAGATTTTTTTTCCCTTCTGTGTATTCTAGTACCTCTGTGGGTTTTATAAACCCAACAACCTTGCTAGCATGTGCACCCATTTATTCAAAATTGATCAATCTCTGAATATACTGTACTGTTGGGTTGCTTTACTGCATGCACTCTTATAGCAGTTATCTGTATTTTACAGAGAATTATACCTCAATGCCACAGTTCAAAAACCTCTAAATTTCTTTTATTTCGTTTGAAATATATTTGCATACTATACAAAGAAATATAACCAGAAAACAAACAATCAGAACAATCTCTCTGTTGCAGCTGTAACCATTTTTGCTTTCTTATTTCATAATCAGCAGGATGTTCTTTTACAATTTCATTACGTAAGCCAAGTGGTAATTTCTTTATACTGTACAGACAGATAGGATTCCCCTCAAGGGGTAAGTGGTTAACTGGCAATATAGTAACACCTGAGACCAAAAATACCCTGTATTTTGCTGCAATATATCCTTATTTAAATGCACATTTACTGTGCAATAATATTGCTTTGCATCCACAACACATCCAAAAACAGTTCTATCAATTACAGCTCCCAGTGTAGGAACAGTATCACCAGAATACTTTCTAAGTATAACAGCACATGAACAGTCTGAGCAATAACCAAATGAATTATTAAAGTTCAATCGTGAGTACTTTTGATATGTATTAGATTCAACCATATAGGTAGCGCATTTTATGCTATCAAACAGATAACTGGGTTCAGGAAATCTCTTACCATATACAGATGAACAGCTTTTAGATACACAGCAAGAATACTGGACAGAGAGTAAATCAGTGGAAAAATCACAGCTGAATTTACTCACCGTACGGATTTGAGCTGTCCATGATACTAGCTGATGTTGCAAGCGTTGTTTGTCATCTGTATAGGTTGTCCGAGATCCCGGACGAGCCCCCACGTAATGTTAGGGTAATTTACCTCTCCTTTATCAAGTCCCTTCAGATATCCGTGAGATAAGATGCTGGTTAACCAGGGGATCAGTAATCAAGACACAAGACATGCCAATGTCAAGATGGATACTGAGCTGTGCTCGTTTTTTTAGTGGGTTACATTTATGCGTGAAAAAGCGTTTGATCTGGTTATAGGATAGAAGCACATGATTGATATTTTCCTGAGTAAATATAAATCTTCTGACAAAGCTAGATAGTTCTCTTTGTGTAACTTTTATGGTTTCTTATCAACTTTCGCTGGCGCCAGCACTCCCAATGTCACCATACATTCTCTCCTGTCCTAGACCTCCATCCAGGGTCTTTGAGATAGGTTAAGGCTGGAGCTGGTTTTTCTGCTGATTATGCTGAATGTATTTTTAAGGCAATACCAACATTTTTAACTCCTTCACATATCATTATTACCACTAATGCTGAGGAACCTAAAGGTCCTTCCACAGAATGCAGTGCACCAATTTGGAGTAAGGCCACAAAATCAGTGAATTGATTTGGTGTGAGGCTGCTTTATGGGTGCAGTGCACTGATTTGGGGTAGTGTTGCAGGCTGTCCTTTTTCCTTCTAACCACAAAGAAGTGGTGATGTGTCTTCTGTGGAATCCAGATACTAAACAGAATGTTGAATTTTCTGTATACTCCTTTTAATATATTTATAAACAGTGAATCATATACCTCCTTAAATATATCTACTGTCAATGGATATAGACATAGCTGATATCTTCCCTATATATTTATTTACTAGTCCTTCTCTGCACTCTTTAGTTCCAGAACATCTTTTTTGTGTTTCTGATGCCCAAAATTATACTGAATGTTTAACAATAGGCCTGACCAGTGCATTATAGAGAGACATATTTATATTTCTTTCAAGCCAGTAGTGTTCAATACACTATAATAACGTAGCACATACTAGACGTCACACATTGCATGTAAGTGTACTTGCATCAAGAAATTGCTCGATATTGTTTCTTTTATGGTGTAATATGTATACATATTTCCCATCACAAATGCAGGACCTTATATTCGATCACCATAAATCTTACCAATAATAATATAATTACATGAAAATCTTTGCTGGATCCACCCACAACATAAAAAACACCTATTCGATACAGAGAAAGAAAGGAATGAGCACAATTATTATTTTGCTTACATTATAAAATATAGTAGATCAGCTTAGCTGTTATGAAAATGTCACTTGGGCTTCACAGGCAGCCAATTGCTATTGTCACAAACCATGACAGTAGTAGTTCCTGTGCGTGTACTGTATAACAGCATAGGGCTACTTATATTGTTAAAACAAGTCTCCACAGAAGACTTCCCAATAGGTATATGTCATATAACTATGTTACACTAGTTTCCAGGATGGGACAGGTTAATAGAGAATTTCCTGATTAAGAAAGATGTCCTCACAGGTATTTGGTATTCATCTGTGTCTATAAGTACCTGGAAGTTACCAGATTGAGTCCCTTGGATCAGGTTCTACTGACCCTGTAATTGTGTCTCAGACCATAGTTATGAACTCCTTTATTGCTGCTTCGATTCCTGTGTGTCAGACCCTTGCTTGTTCTCTGTTGCTATACTGTTACCTGTGAATGGAACACTGACTGTGAACATTACCATTGATTATTCCTTACATCAATGCTGGACTTTTGCTGTGAGCTCTGCTATGACTTATATATTGCCTGAATATTAGACTTTGGCTTTTAACTCTGACCATTGCCCAATTGCACCTCTGAATCGGATATTAACTGGGAATCTGACCATTGACTTCTTGGTACTGAAGTAGCAGAATTTTGCAGTGAGTTCAGTCATTGGTTATTTGTTTTCTGTGTATCAAACTCCAGCTGTGAACCCTGGCTATTGCCTATCCAGTATATATATATTCCTGTATATTGGACTTCAACTGCAGCTTGATCACTGTTTATTCCTCCAAGGTGTATCAGACTTTGTCTGATACACCGTGTAGTATAACTGTTGTCGGTCATTACCTGCGTGCCGGACTTATCAGAATTCCTGTGTTGCATGAATTCCACTCTTTCAGACTGCTGGACTGTAGAGATGATTCTAGTTTGCGGGTATGTTTTTCTGCTTGTTATAATATATAATTTCCACAAGTGGGTACATCCTCTTTGCTAACGCTATACAGTGTTGCAGTGGCCACCAACCACTGGGGTCTATACCTCTGACTTTCCACTATCAGTGCTTCAATTTATGACCACTACTTGCAGACCTTGAAATAATCAGGGCACCAACTCATATTGCAATGTTTGTTGAAATTTTAATGTAAGGAAGATACAATCTCATACATTGACTGAAATATCATATAAGCTTATTTGGACATAACCAGTTGTTGGGATGGGAATGCTAGAACCAACCAGAGCTCCGTTTACATAGAGCAAAATCCGGATATTATTGTAGCTAAGAAAGTCCTTTCTTTCCAGGACTCCGTTGAAACAAGACTTTGTTGCTGGAAGTCAACATATACATTTTAATCTACAACTTCATCAGGGGTTAGGATAAGGTTTACCTTTGTTATATAATTATTGTTGGCACTCCCTGATACACCCATTACTATACTATTGCACATTTCCTTTCTTTACTCCATAACCTCACATTTGTTCACTTTAAACTTTATCTTTAAATATGTTGTCCAGTTAATTATTCACAGACTTTACAGAACTATTTACATCTACTCACATATACTTATTTGATTGGAAAACTGGCATGTTTTTGTTCAAAAGCCCTTTGAAAATCGGTTCAAAGGCAGTGACTAGCATTCAATCAAACTGGTGCAAATGTCCATGTGATCCAAGTGCGGTGTCTGTCTGTTCACCAGATTCAGGGTGGAGAATGTGGATTCACAATTCTATGTAGAACCCAACAATGTAAGACCTTGGACTGATTTTGCAGTTGAATAATGGGATACCCATCTTTGTCCTGAAACGAACAGGGTCACGGTCATTCTACTGTGCAGACAAAGTTGCATCTTTCTGCAGATAAATTTTGAATACTTCACTCCCACACATTTTCCTTTTAACCATAAGGGTGGTTACTTTTTACTGTCACCTCTTTAGGGCTGTAATGAGTTCTAAGAGGAAGTCCTTACAGCACAATTTCAATTTTGCAGAATTCAAAGGTTTGAACCAAACAGCTGAAATCAGCTGTGGATTGATTAATTGCATTCAGGCTTTTTAAAGAAGGATTGGAGCTAAGCCGATTACTTCCTCTGATGAAATCACCCAGGCAGGTGAAGAAACGCGTCAGGTGACTTGGAGATCACACTGAGCCGTTGGACATCCCAGTTTCATGCATCTGGCTTCTGGTTTAGTGAATTCCCCGAGATTATTACCACTTCAAGTTGTTTTATTATCTACACTCTGTGTCACGCTTGCAGTAACCGCTTCAGATTTCCCCAATCGGATTGGATCAGTCAGCTACAGTGTCTCCACAGACTCTACGGAGCTTCGTGCTGTGAGAAGACCACACGTACAGCTTTCCATACGGGACTGAGATCGGGATCAGGTCTGTAGCGCGATTTCTGCCACGGCAGTCTAAGGTCAGACTCCGGTTCAAAAGTGTATACATCTTACTTGTGGAATATATTATATTATCTTCTGCCACAGCAGTTCAGGGACATGTTCCCGTTCAACAGAGTTTACATCTAACTTGTGGCATTTATGACATCATTATCTCCGGGATTCACGGGCCAGAGATTTATAAGTGGTGCTCCTTATATCATCGGTACCAACTAATCTTGTTCTAGCAGTGTGGCCACACTCGTACCATCAATCCGGCTCCACTTTATGCATTGTGACTGGGTTACTGGACAGTAACAACTCTCCATTGTGGGATCCCATATTTGCAATCAGAGAGCTATTGTTACGTTTATATCTATATATTTTTTATACCTCCAGTATATGGTATACCTATTCATTGGTTCCATTTGATGTACTATCCTTATCCGCTGGCCAGTGTTGATTTTATTTTGTTTATTTTATGGTTCATTTGTATCTACGTTTTTAATCAAGTGTTTATATTACCCCCACGGATTACCTTTCCAATTTTTGTGTACATCAGTTATCGGCGCTGTATTTTGTTGTGTTGTAATGAGTTCTAGCCTGAGTTATAATTTTTCTGCTCTCCAATGTGTGTATCTCGCCAGTGGGTGTGGAAATGGTGGTGGTGCGCGAGAAGCAAATGTGCAGGGCTTGACGTATAAACCATTAATAACCTCTCTCTGGACATGATATTTAAGATATTTCCTCATTAAATTCATCTAGAATTGTTTTGACAAGAGCTTAATCAGTCCTGCCATTAGCATTCATGGTAATCGTATGTATTGGTGTTTTTCTAGTTCATAGCTGCTTTACTTTCCTACTTTAATACAGTATTTACTACTACAGTACTCCTGGTTTTAAGTAATCTCCTCTTATTCTAAAATGTAACTTGCGCTGAAAAATACACCTCTTCGAACCTTTTAAACCCTTTTAGGGTTCGGAAACCCTTTACATGTGTTTAGGAAATGGCTAAAACGTTTGTGTGATTTAGACCCGTTTTACTGATCTTTTCAATGCTTGGTGCAGTGCAGCCTCTTGTACGGGTAGTGCTCATTAATGCATGAGATATAGGTCATGTCACGGTTTGAATTTTTAAATGCAGCATTAAAATTTTATGCAATTCAATGGTGGGAATTAACCAATAAGAAAACATTCATTCAGTTGTAATGCGGCTTTCAGGTGGAAAATGTACTGTTTTTTTTATTTTGCTTAGTCATGCAAACTTTTTCAGCATATAAACAATGTGTAAATATTTTATGATTGTTTATCCTTATCCTTTCATTAGTACCTCTTCAAGTCCATGCCTGTAGATCACATCAGTACTTAGAGCTGTTTCTTACACTTTATATTTTGTTTTCTGTTGTAGTATCAGACACAGATGGCAGTGATGAGTTACAGCTCAGAAAAGAACATGCCCTCAAGATATTTGCTTATATTAATTCCTGGACACAAAGGTAAGGAATCTTTCCGTAGTTACCCAAATAGGTGGGTAGTTTTTCCATAAGTGTCATTTATATCAACAACTTTGCATAATGTTTTCTTTGCCCATTTATAGCTTCCCAGTCTTATGGGGAGATTTCAGATTCCCAAATATCTTCCATACACAGTAACTGCAACAGTGACACCTGCAGGCAAATTAAAGGCATTACACTCTGTCAAAAATCATATCAAGGAGATAAAAATCATGATCAAAATATGTTGTTTTCTTAGGGAAATAAAAATTGTTGTTTTATTATTATCCAACATACTTGCAGTTACTATTTTTAAGTTACTGCTTTTTTTTTATTAGGCTCATCTCGTTGGTATCTGTGTTTTTCACTAGTGGTGAAATGTGTATGATATGTAGTAGTTTATTTAAAGATTTTTTTAGTTCACACACCCAGGACGTAAATATGGCTACCGTTTTGCTAATATTTTTTAGCCATTACCTTCTGAAATACAGATTGTTTCAGATATCTACTCCTATTAAACACAGATCTCCATTTCTGATTTACAATAGGTTAATATTTTCTTCAGAATTTTCTGTTAGCCTACTTCTTGCTTAAAATATTGTTTCAGAGCCCAATGCGTATTGTTCCACAGATGGCGTTATGTACAAGAATTAATTTGATGGTAAAATTTTAATGCATTTATTGATTTATGTGTTCTTTTTGTTGCAGACAGTGTCTATGCTGCTTTAAGGAGTATAAACATTTGGAGATCTTTAACCAAGTGGTGTGTGCCCTTATTAACTTGGTGATTGGCCAAGTCCAAACCCTGCGGGACCAGCTTTTGAAAATTTGCACTACTAGCCCTGATTCAAACTGGCAGGATGAGGCTAACCCATCTGAGGAGCTGCTGAATGTGGAGAAGGAGCCCCAGGAGGAGGAGGAGGAAGGAGAAGAGAGGCAAACGGAACCATGTAAAACCCCTGAGAAGCAGTTAGAAGCTGCAAGGACTTGTAACCTGACAGAAGAGGACTCTATGAAAAGCACTGACCCGTATAGTTTATGGAGTACTGACGAAAAAGAAAAACTATTATTATGTGTGGCAAAAATTTTTCAAATACAATTTCCTCTCTACACTGCTTACAAGCATAACACACATCCCACCATCGAGGTATATCTAATTACTTGTTTTTTTTTGTGATTGTTGCTTGCTAAGGATCTTTTATTGTGTAGGTCAAAGTCCAGTCTGGAAATTACTGTTTTGGTTTTATGAGCAGTTTCTGTATTTTTATGCCTTGTACCTTTCCTGATTGGAAGTCTCAATAACTTTGTCCAGGGTCTGTGCTAAATTGTATTCAGTGAAGGTGAGCTCAGTCTTACTAGACCTCAGAATAGTGGTCACTTTGGCAAAGCTTTGCCTATACTCGCTGGACTTCCTCTAAATAGTGGACAACCCTTGAATGTTGCTTGTTCTATGTTTAGTCTGTCTCTCATGCAATAAGTATATACAAATATTTTCTCGTAGTGATTAGTTAACATAATTTAAGTATACTTCAAAAACTATTAGTCAGTGAATACAGAACAAGGCAACTTACCAGTAGAGGATCTGCAACTGCCTTTAATTACATATCCCTAATAATGACTATTTATTGCTCTCAGTTAAAGCTGTACTCCCAGATAGCCATGGGAGTTTCTCCTGTTCACCATTATTAAATGGCTGTGAAGAACGACCAATCAGAAATCTGTCAGTTTATGGTATTGTGGTATTTTCTGCATATACCCATTTACACCCTTACACCCTTGTTTAATATGTGTTTAACACTGCTGTAGGTAAGATAAAATAAATTCTAAGACAAAACCCATCCATTATCTACAGTAATCCCCCTCAGTTTGGTGATCTTTGTTAGTTTTCATTAGGAGAAATAAAAACACCCGTAATATTGCAGTTTCCTATTCATTTCTAACACGGAGATCAAACAGGGTTGACCATGATCTTAAGTATACTACGCTGCTAACATCTGTGTAATCTTTATGATGAGACACCATCTGCACTGCTTCTCTTCCTCTATAGCCTCCTACCCTGAGGGCTTGTGCACACAAGTGTGATCTCAGGATATCATTTCAGAAAAAACTACTTCTTAGTGGAATTACATTTTATTTATTTTTGTTCCCTTTCATTACCTAAAAGCCCTGCATAAAGTACATATATTTGGTGTCCATGTGATATAAATCGCGCTTAGGTAGACTTAAAAAATAAATACTTGCAGTGAAAACAGTACATAACATAAATTACATTTATTCTTGCAATAATGTATAAAACACAAGGCAAATTAAAAACCATTAAAGTGAATCTGTGTAATCTTTGTTGACCTGATGAAATTGACAATAGTTTACAAGATATTTGGGAGCTCATTCATTTATTTTGTTGGTATTTTGAGTGAAGCATCAGTCTTCTACTCGTGGGGAGTTACACATCTAGCCAGAATTGATTGCCTTGTGGTGCATTCACTGAAAGTCTAATGGACCTCAAAATAAAGCTTATATGATCACTGTAAGGAATGCATTGTATATACTTGCTTGATGCTAGATGGATCATAATGCAGCTTGTTCTATTTTTAGTCTATTTAGCAGACTATAGACAGTATGGGCAGTGTTCTTTGTTTTGATCAATAGATCATTACTTTTTCGTGATGCTTAAACTGTATTTGTCACTGGAAGTTTTTCTATTGTGTGTGTTTTTTGTTCTTTTTTTACATTTTTTTTTTAAACCAGTAGAAAGCTCCAGAAATTCAAGCCTAATTTATGCTGTACACAATGAAAATTAGATGCAGGATAACTAAAATGGCCTTTGAAGACTTCTTGCAATGATTGGGAAAGCCTGAGACTGAGCAAGTCTCTCCCAGGCTGTTTTTCCTGATACTTTTCTTATATTTATTGTATCAAAATGATCCATTGTAATAGCATTTAGATGATGTGATTTAGCCGTCATATAGCGCATTTACAGTTCCTAAATCTCTGATTCTTGCACATATTGGCAGCAGAGATGAGGTATTCTGGTATTTAATGTAGAAACACAAAGATGCTGACCTGAGCTCTCTGCAGCTCATAATTTGCTCACATTGAGCTGGTATGTAAGGTATAACGCTAAAATCTGTACAGGCCTAGAACAGATTTCTTATTGCTCCCCTGCAGATTAGCAATGAAGTGTCTCTTTTGATTTTGTTTATTGACTGTTTGTCTCTTGTATACAAGCCTTTCTTTCCTAGTCTGCAGAGGTGAAAAAAATAAGTTTCAGTTTAATCTCACTGCTCTCCCTTTATATGTTTCCACTGCTCATTTTATTTAAAAATGTGTATGTATGTATGTATGTGTGGATATATAGGGAACAGTTTTATCATTATAGCACACATGTTCCTAATGAATACTAAAGTGTTGGCCTTGCCTAATGCCATATGTACAAATATTGTGTACAGGGAAAGGCATTGTCTTCTAATATATATTCAGGTGTAGATTTTTTATCACTGTTCTCGGCACTTTATATTTTTCGTTGTGCACCTCTTCTCTTGGGGCACTAATTCGCTGATTCGGCCTCCACTTTCACCTCTGTGTTGATGACACCCAAATGTATATCTTTCTTTTCTTCTGACCTTTCTCCTTCTATACTATCTCGTGTAACCAACTGTATTTCAGCTATCTCTACATAGATGCCCCAACGCTACTTAAAGCTCAACATGACTAAAATAGAGCTGCTTATAGTCCTGTCGATTCCACCTTAAATACAGTGCCAGAATACACCCTTTTTTTTAGCAGTATGATACTAAATCTCTTATCCATTCTCTCATCATCTCCTGTCTTCACTACTGCAACCTCCTGCTATCTGGCATTCTTGACGACCATATATCCACACATTAATCCATCCTAAATGCTACTGCAAGACTTATCTTCCTCTCTCATGTCTCCACGTCTTCTGCAGCAGTTTGCAAATCCTTACACTGGCTCCCTGTGTCCTCCAGAATCCAAATCAAATTACTCACTCTTGCCTACAAAGCCCTCAACACCACCACTCCTTCATACATTTCAAATCTCATATCAAAATACTCTCCTTCCCGCCATCTTAGACCTAACTCTGACCTGCGGCTTGTCTTGTCTCTGGTAACCACCTCTCACTCCCGCTTACAAGACTTCTCCCGTGCTGCTCCTCTCTTCCTTACCATGCCCAGTCTGGCTTTCCCACAGCCTTCAA
Organism: Mixophyes fleayi; assembly: GCF_038048845.1. Classification (NCBI taxonomy): domain Eukaryota; kingdom Metazoa; phylum Chordata; class Amphibia; order Anura; family Limnodynastidae; genus Mixophyes; species Mixophyes fleayi. The sequence goes on along the minus strand of NC_134404.1, from coordinate 299,729,283 downwards.
ATCTTTAGATGTTCTTTAAAATACCATCTTTTTTTTTTTTTACTACTCTCACTAATACACCCTCACAGCTGTCCCAATCTCCACCCTAAGCCACACTCGCTCCTCTTGTTTCAGCTGTGCCCTCTTTACTTAGAATGTAAGCTCTATAATGAGCAGGGACCTCCCATATCCTTTGTTTTCATGTCTGCGTTTATTTTGTCCATACTTGCCAACCTATGGCAAGTATGGTCCGGGAGCCTGCCGGGGAAGGTGGGCGTGCAGGGGGCGAGGCCCCGAAAAGCGCAGCATTTTGGCCCCGCCCCATGACGTAATGACGCATTACGACCTAATTCTGCCCACTTCACTAAGAAGTGGGCAGATCCGGGAGATTGCCACCCTCTCCCAGGAGTCCGTGAGACTCTCGCGAAATGCGGGAGTCTCCCGGACATTTCGGGAGAGTTGGCAAGTATGATTTTGTCTACCTTGTATGTCTGAGTTTTATGTACAGTATGTCCTGGTTTCCCTACTGTATGGCTTTGCGGGGCACTGTGGCACCTTAGAAATCTGCAATAATAATAATATCATTGTGCTGAAATACGCGGTGCAGACCACATAGATATCTCTCTGGACTTAAAAACTTATTGATTTCAAAGTGCAGAACAGGTAACGCTCAGCCTTATCACCAGGCTTTTCAAGATACAGTTTGGACTGTGCCGTTACAGATTTGATCATTTTTATAAATTACTTGTGCACGTTGTGTTTGTGAAAACCAGCGCTATTAAAAGTGAAGGCAAAATATAAGATGTGTACATGCTTTAACACTGTTCAAAGCCCACCTGCAACATAGTGTACTATGTACTTAATGAACGCTCCCATGGAACTATATTCAGTTATACTGATTAACACATGTGAATAGACATTTGTTGACCGTATTTAATGTTCTATCCTTTATTAGTCATCTTTGTTTTTTTTAAGGTCAAATCATTACAACATGTGCTTACACAGAAAAAAATAAATAAATATATATATATATATATATATATATATATATATATATACATATATATATATATATATATATATACATATACATATAAATTTAGAGCCAATATAAGGGTTGTTACTATGGTACCAGCAGATGTCTGTGCCTATGGACCGCATTACAGTGGCTGTGGGGGGAATTGTCGTGATTGTGGCCAGACTTCTCTGTGCATGCAGCAAAGCAAACCAGTTTTATTATTTGAGTGCACGCTGATACTTTGTCTAGATCCAAACTAAACTAGTTTGTACAGGAGGCAGTCAAGAGAACACTTGTCTCATGACATTAGATCTGGTTGCCAGGTCATTCTATGCCTGTTTCAGCCATGCAGCATTTTCTATAATGCACACAATAGATACAGCCATTTGTACACTAAAGTAAATATGAGAATGTAGCCTCGTTCCTCATGAACTGATTAGCAGTATATAAGCTGATAAATGTGCGCCACAAAATGGCTGCATCTACTGCACTTTTGCACAAATCCCAGGTGCATGTTAGCCCATGTGCCCAGCAAGTTTCTACTGAAACATTTTGTTTGAGGTCAATGGATGTACATCTTCCTTGGCTCCTTTGAAATATTTAAAGTTGACTGACTGGTCTCTTTATATAATAGTATACTTCTAAATTATTCTATTTCTAGTACTAAATCATTCATTTCCATTTGCTCACAGTTCTCTTCAATAAGATTTAGGGGCGTATTCAATTGTCAGCATTAGTGCTGCAAAACGAGCGCTCGAAAAATATTACCGTTTATACGGTAATATTGCGCGTAATTACCGTTCATACGGTAATTTACTCGCTCAATTTCAGTTCGCTGCTCAGGGAGCTGCGAGCTGAAATTGAGCGAGTAATTATAAATATAATATTTTTCGAGCGCTCGTTTTGCAGCGTTAATGCTGACAATTGAATACGCCCCTTAAAAGTCTAAACTGTTTTGATAATTACTTGGGCATAAAGGGGTTTCATTATTACCCCTTAACTGACAATGTTGTTTTATGTGTGAAGTTAACATATGTGACTTTGCAATTTATTGTTTGTAGATTAATTTCTTGTGCTACTAGTAGGATCTCTTTGAAACATATACGGTTGATGAGAGATGCCATATTTTAAACATGGCATTCCTTACTCAAGTGGTTAAAGCCTAACTATTCTAATCTAATAAACTAGCTTGTTAAACATGGCACACTTCTATATAATTTGCCTACAAGTCGGAGGCGGAATATTCCTTTGCAATCTGTTATCTTAACATTCCATGATACAAATAATAACAACACAATAACAAATGATCTCTGTATAAAAGCTCTCTTTGTTCTTTCAGGATATCTCCGCTCAAGAAAGCAATCTCTTAGGGGCCTTCTGTGACATGAATGTAAGTGCAAACATTTTCAATAAGGCTAGTGATGCATTTTCCAGCAGAGTTCTTGTTACATGGATGCTTTTCTTACTATTGTCGTTCGTGTGATAGGAACTCTGGGCTTACTCTGTCTGTGCAGGCACATACAATGGGTGGAAGTTCAAAGCACCTATGTGTCACTATCCTAATGGTGTGTGGATATTCATGCTCTAAGATCGGAGGGTTTATGTACCACAGGACTGTACGTCTAGAAGATTACACCATGGATTTGACTTTTGTCCCTGTAGTATGTATGAAATTTATTTGTTTTTTCCACTTTGCATATTAAACAGTTTCCCTCTTTTATGTCAGGATGTAGAAGTCCCTCTGCACCTTCTCCGTTATGTGTGTCTGTTCTGTGGGAAAAATGGGCTTTCTCTTATGAAGGATTGCTTTGAATATGGATCTCCGGATACTCTTCCCTTTCTAATTGCTCATGCATTCATCACTGTTGTATCCAACGTAAGTTACTTTTTTTTCCTCTTTGTGATAGCCCATGTAACTTGTATTGGTACATGAGAGAGAGCAACAATTTTTAGGGGTGTTTGACCAGATTCCAAACTTTTAGATAATTTCCTCTGATAAATTGCTAAAATTGTTTTTTTTTCTTTGCTCTAAAATAATAAATGTATATTGACAAACGTTGGTGGAGAATGCACCCTACTTATGTGTGTTTGGGATTGATAATTATTTTTAATGGTGCCATGGCTATTGATAGCTGCCTATGTTCATGCAAATGTGGCAATTTGTTGAAATAGTTAAAACAGATTTTCAATAGGATTGCTGTGATCAGTAGATTAGTGGTTAGGTCTGCTTTGAGAATGTTCTTACTTGAGTAAGATTTTAAATAACTTTCATTTGCATAGAAACGTTTTGAAAACTAGTGATAGAACATACTTGTTAAAAATAAACAAATAATAATTGAAACATTATTGCATATGACACTGTTTTCATCTATGCAGTGGTAAAAATTCAAATCTGAACTAGCATATGTAACACAATTTGACCTTCATAAAATTGCTTGATATGTGTAGTAGACATTGATGATATTTTATAGTCTAATTGAGATTAACTAGCCAGAATATCAGTCTGCATGCATTTTTGTTTTTTAAAGCCAGGGTCTACTTTTCATTTACATTTTCCCATACCTTGAATGGGTACAGTCTGCAATACGAGCAAGTACTACCATTGCAACTTTGTATATCATTTTTGGCATTTTGTGCCTATTATAATTGATTTCATTCCAGCAATGACTGTATGTCCTTCACTTTGCATTTTAAGCACTGTTTTTTTCATTTGTCGAACAGAACTTCATTGTGCATATACATTTTTTATGATTTCCCTGCGTCAAAATTCATTTAATTGAATGTATTTCTGCAAGTGGCCCCTCCGCTTCTCTGTACTCTGCTCATGAAATTCATGGGTATCCTGCTCTTGCCACATATGTTAATAATGCTGTTCTTTCTACTTCCAGTTGTTTACTATATTTGAAACCTGGAATGATATTCGTATATATTGCAATACATGTTAAGCTGCCAGCTCCATATATAATATATTGTGAGTGTATGTATTTCAACCAGAACAATAGCTATGTATCTGATGGGAATGATATGAATGATTAAACGTTTGCTGTAAAGCGCATGATAATATGTAGTCGTTAAATGAATAAAAAGCTAATATTGTTTATATAATCTGATAATTGCGTCTGGATCTTTTTAGTTTTTTATTTTTTTTGTCCCATGTTAGTAATTTTCTTCTGGCTAGCACATTGTGTAATGTAAAAGAAGCTTCTTGCATTCATTTGTAATATGTATTTGTACGTGTATCCTTGTAGATCAGAATATGGCTGCACATCCCAGCTGTTATGCAGCATATTATACCATTTAGGACCTATGTTATAAGGTACGTGCCCATTTATAAGATACTTTTGGTAATCATTAGGGAAGGCGATGAGTTTGTCATAGAGACCTATGCACAAATGCACAAATATTAGGTTTAGATAGTCGTATTAGCACCAATAAAAGCAAAACATAAGCAAATTGCTCCCTTTTGGACTATAAAGGTGTTGTCTGCAAGAGGACAGGCTTAATATATGCCCTCTTTTCTTTTTAAAGCTGCAAATTTAACTCCAGTGCTCAGTAGCTAGAAATATTTTCTTATATATTCACTATCACTTTGACTTTGGTTTGTTTTTTGTTTTTTTAAAAAAAAAAAAGGCTGTCAACTATGGTAATAGCATGCAAACTATGTATAGGATGTTTTAGGATGTAATGTGTTCACCATCAGTTCATAATTCACTGTTGGTGCTTTATAAATACTACATAATAAGGTAAGACTATACTTTTGCAAACATGATAGGGCCAAATCAATTCTGCCACGTTATTCTAGGAATAACGTGGCCTGTGCACGATTACCATTAGTACGGTAATTTTAATGCTGATTTCTGCTCACGGCCCCAGGTTAAAATTACTGTATTAATGGTAATGCAATTAGCGCCATGTTATCCCTACACTAACGTGGCCATATTATTATTATTATCGTTTATTTGTAAGGCGCCACAAGGTTTCCGCAGCGCCGTACACAGTACGAACAGTAGACTATACAGGGTAAAACAGTACAGAACAATAAACGCAAAGTACCAGTTCTCCAGAAACTCCAGGCAGGCAAATACAGTAGAGACGGAGCGGAAGAACAAGTATGGAGACAGAAAGGAAGGGGGGGCCCTGCTCATACAAGCTTACATCCTAAGGGGGGGTAAACAAATCAGGCACAGAAGGGAGCCAGTGAAGCAAAGGGGGGAGAAAAAAGGGACCAGGGGAGAAACATAGGAGATGAGAGGCTAAGTGGATGGTTGGTAGGCCTTGAGGAACAGGTGAGTTTTAAGTGCCCGCTTGAAGGAGCAGTTTTAATCTATGTTGCTGCTACTTTTTATGAGCAAATTTAATTTTGGCTATTACAGCTGTGCTTCACTTGACCTTTGCTAAGGCATAAAATATTTAATGCTACATAGCAATAACTGTAATTTTTTTTTTTTAACAATGATTCAAAATACTTTTACATTTTTATTTTTTATTTTTTTTTTAACAAAAAAAGTAGGTAGCAGATAAAACCAAATGGTAAACATAACATATTATCTGTGCCAATTCTCAAAACTATGCAAATCACAGGTGGCTGTGTGGTTAGTTGGAGAAAGTAGTGCTGTCTGCGACAAGTGTCATTGAAGCTAGGGGATGGTAACTTTTATATTTATCATTTATTTTGGAGATGACTTTATTCCATTCCATAATGGATGCGAATCCCCCGCAGCCATGCTTCAAAATCTAGTGGTAGCCTTCCCAGAAGAGTAGTGACTGTTATAGCAGCAAGGGGGTACCAACTCCATATTAATAGCAGCATTATGGCATGAGATGTTAAACAAGCACATATGGATGTGGTGATCGAGTGTCCACATACTTTTGGCCATGTAGGGAAGGCTAGGTAACCATTTGTTAGGGAAGGCTAGAAAAATGCATTGTTCGGCATGGGCAGAGGCCATTGGTGTATACACAGGCAATCTGTTCACTTTTCTATTTATTTTTTTTCACTGTATGTGCTTCACTGTATATCTGTTATGGGCTATAGTGCCTGTGGACCTCATTTCCTAAGGGCACCAGATGCTCCCTGCAAACCCCTTGGTTTTGCAGCAGTGTATCTGAATGGTCTGTCCAGGGCAATTCTCCACTGTTGGGAGGTGCATCCAAACTAAAAGTGCACCTAGATGTGTGGAGAGTCGGAAAAATCTTAAAAGCTGCGCTGTCTAAATGTTACAAAAACAATCCAACCACTTTAGAACCACCAATTTCTTTAAATGAAACACTCTCTCCTTTTCTCCTAAAATTTTACTTATATTTTATTCCAGCTAAAGTTGCAAGGGCTAGCCCAGATAATTTGCCCTATAATAAATGGGATAATTCTTTGTGATGGTGTGTACTTTGTAATAGGGTCTGTTATACTTTAGACAACTAAAACATTTGGTAAATTTAAATATTTTAATGGAATACTGGATTGTAGATCCTTACGATTCTTTTTGACAGAAGCTGTAAACTTAGCCTTTGAAAGTAAAATGCTCTCTCTGAATTTGTTTTCATTATTGTACCTCCAGGTATTTGTGTAAACTTTCTGACCAGGAGCTGCGGCAGAGTGCAGCCCGCAACATGGCTGACCTAATGTGGAGCACTGTGAAGGAGCCCCTGGACACAGCTTTGTGCTTTGACAAAGAGAGCCTTGACTTGGCTTTCAAATATTTTATGTCACCCACACTAACAATGAGGCTTGCTGGACTGAGTCAGATAACGGTGAGTGCCGGGACATTCTCCATGGCAACCTTTGTTCGATAATATTTCTGCAAGGCTGTTTACCAGTGAATATAGGGTCAGAGGATGGTTAATCATCCCACTGTAGAAAGAAAAATTTAAACCCAATGGAAAAAAAAATGTTTTGCTAATTACTAATAATTATATCTTTTTATAATGATCCCAAATGATAAAATCAGCAAATAATTTAATTCAATTACGCCAAATTTATACTATATCTTTTTCCGTTTCTTAGTGCATGAGAAGTTGAGGTGAAACGTGTTTTCTCCTCTACATAAGTTATTTTTGAAGCAATCTTTTTGTTGCCTTGTTTTCTACTCTAGTAATTTATTTTTCTCCTGTTTAGAATCAGCTGCATACATTTAATGATGTCTGCAACAATGAGTCTTTGGTATCTGACACAGAGACGTAAGTATATTTATTTTCTTATAGAATTTTTTTTTATGTTCTATAGATTTTAACTGAAGTGTATTTTAGGTAATGGTCACTTGCCTACACACACATTCCGTCATTTACACCATCGCTGGTGCGATGATAGTAGTGGATAAATATTTGCAATGGATGTGTGAAGATGGTATTTACATAATCATGGTACTAGGACTCATTTAGTTTAATAGGGTGCTGTAAAAACAGATGACAAACAATGGAATTGGCATTTAACTCAAAGGTGAATTCTGGATCTTATGCTTTCAATCTATAAAGTTAAAAATTCTGTCAAGCTGTAGTATTCTCAAATTGCCATATTTGGAGTCCTATGTATAGCTGCTCTGAAATTCGCAGCTGTTTGCAATTTGTTGAGTATTAAAATATTGAACATACAAATAGCTGGTTTCCTAGCTTTGAACAGTTGATCGCCCAAATAACCTGTGGATTTCTTAAGCTTTAATGAGCTAACTCACATATTGAAAACGCTTCTTAAAGTCCACTAACGTGGTCTGAAGAATGTCAATCCCCTTACAAAGTTAGATCCCTCCTCATCTCCATTTTTAGCTGAATGTGGACCTGCTTTTATTGCTGATGGGAGAAATAACTTTATATTTTTCTTACTGATGCTGTTATTAAATATGTAGCGTAATACACTTTTTTTCAATGTATCAAACTGATCCAAGCTGATCTGTCACTAACAGAGGTCACCAGACTGCCTCCATTAGGTCATCCCAGCTGGGTACATAACAATTCGATAGGAACATTATCCTGGTGCAGTTGCTATTTACTAACCTCACGGTCACAAAAAACCCATTATTACTATATTATTTAAAGAAACTAACATATTCTAATTGGAAGGGGAACTCCCTAGCCTTATCAACTCATTACTATTCTATTGGCAGAGAAGCACATATCACCCGTTTACCAAAGCTTGGGAACCTTGATTACAGACTGATCCTTTAACATCTTATTTAATACTTATGTGACAATCAACCACATGGCCTATTTCCAAGTTCATCAACGTTCCTACACTTTCCCGCACCCCTCCCCCCCCCCCCACCAAATACACCCAACCCTATACATGTGTATCTCACAGTGTTACTCCACAGGATTACTGGTTATTGCTTTCAGAAAAACAAACTTAAATAGAAATTCATCTACTGCTTTATAATACTGATCTATGCCTTATAGTAAACGTATCACTACAGGTGATTAAAATATCAGCATGATAATTGTTTTACTAAAAACATTTTTAAAATCTATATTACTTTCCACTTGCACACTTCTTCCTGGGTCCTGAAAAGGCTACTTTTTCTGCTGGGATGTGGTTTAAGGTGGCTGGACTTCTTCGATATTTCTTTCCTATTTGGCATTGTGTCCTTGTATTAACTGGAGGTTTACAGCGGAGAGGTTTATCCTGACATTCTGTGTTTGATCACACTAAGCTTTTTTTTTTTTTTTGAGTTTATCACCAGCAAACTGCTAGTAAAAAAAACAAGCAAAGCACGTTGCACAAAAAATACAGCAGTTACAGGGATTATTGAACTGTTTGGCCACCACTCTTGCCCTTTTTACATCTGAATGCTTGTGAGAGTTAAACACAACCTAAATGCTCCCATTAATATGGTGGGGGTGTTCGGTAAAGACTAACAAAAAGCCAAGTCTGAAAAACGTCCAGAGATAAGGTGCACTTACAAATGCTGCTATATTAGGCAAATGGCAAGCCCGGTAATAGCTCCATAATACCACCATCTACATAATTCCAATCAGATATACACTATAAACCAGATTTGCAGCCCCATCATGTTCCAGAAGTGATTTGGCCGCTTGGGCATCAAGTGCCGAACTGGCGAATCTCCTCCCATTTGGCCACACGTGGGGTATAAGTGGCCAGCTTATAGTTACAACATAGTCAAGGAGAATCTAATCGAAACAAAACACCAACATGTTACCAAAACTGATCAAGATGATGTAATCCATTACACTAGTGATGGGCAACTTGATGCACTTCGGGAGCTGCATGGTGTGGCCCTCTGACCTTCAAAAGGGCCGCACATTACCCTTAATCTCAGTAATACAATACATTTAATCAGAAAAGAGTCACCTATATGTAATAACATGTCAGCAGGCATTTTAAATGTTTTGCAAGCTATAAGAAACAAATGTGACAATAGAGCAGCAAGGAAATGGGGCTGTAGACGAAGGCTCAGAGGGCCGCCTGTTGCCCATCACTGCATTACACTGTCCACAATATTTAAACATATATTTTTTCCAGTAGGTGTCTCTTTTTTCACAACTATTTCTTTCAAGTATACGGTTGTTCAAATGCTGTCTGGGGAACATTGATTAAAACTGTTGTATATTTAAGTACATAAAAAGATGCTATAACTCATAGCAATCAATCAGTGTTTTCTTTAACTTGTAAAACAGTACTTGAGAAATGACAGTATTTGAAAGCTATAGGTTACAGCACATTTTTTTTGCACAGTTACCTTTACCTAACAGTCCCCTACTGTGTCTTACAGTTCACTTTTTATAGTAACATTTATAAGATGGGAAAATACTAGTTCCCATGATCATGATCTTAGGGCCGACATAGAAAGCTGCTTATTCTTCACTAGTAACGTTAAATATCTCAGTAAATATAACACTTCATTTTCTTCAACATTGCAGTTTTAAAATGTATACAATGAAAACTAATTTGAACCTTTTATTGAGTTCTTTCTTACAATTGATTTTTATACCTTTGTGTATCTATTGGTTTCAGATCTATAGCAAAAGAGCTTGCAGATTGGCTCATCAGTAATAATGTTGTAGAACATATTTTTGGACCAAATCTACACATTGAGGTTCGTGGTATTGTTGATGTATGCTTTTATGCCTGTTATATCTTATAAAACATTTTATATGATCATGTGCTTTAAAACTTTCCCAGATCATCAAACAGTGCCAAGTTATTCTGAATTTTCTAGCTGCAGAAGGTCGTCTGAGCACACAACACATAGACTGTATCTGGGCAGCAGCACAGGTAACGTTTTCTTTTCTGCAGAACCTATGTGTTGGTAGACATACACGTTTGGTATTAAATAGAATATGTCGGGACGTGAATGAAATCGGTGTATTGTTGGCAACATCACATATCTGTTTCATGTTCCTAACATAATTTGTTTTTACTTTACTGCAGTTGAAACATTGTAGTCGCTATATACATGATTTATTTCCTTCATTGATTAAAAACCTGGATCCCGTTCCTCTGAGACATCTTTTGAATCTTGTATCTGGTCTTCACCCCAGCGCGCACACAGAGCAGGTAAAGTGTGCTGCTATGTTTAATGTTCCATTTGCAGAAGCTCAGACCTCTTGAGATGATTAATAATGAAAAATCTCCATTTGTGGCTTAAGCAATGATACTATTTCTCAGTGTGCGTACATCCTATGTCTTTGTAAAGGTGTCTACACACGGCTGATCAGACTACCCATCCTGACTGCTGAGGAGCTGAACGACTTTCATAGTTTGTTGTACACACACATCTGAAATATTTTCACACATGCGCTGAATAGTCGACCCTGATGTGTGGTCTATTGATGACTGCATACATGGTGTTCTATGCCGTCATCATCCAACTGAATATACCATTCATCCTGACTAATTTTTATCAGGAACACTGGTTTGCTGTGATTTGTGGCCAATCAAGTCTGCAATTCATGGCTTTATTAGTGTGTGCACTGTAAATGCACCTTCACTACTGTTGTTGCTTCACTGGTAGTGTTCTATTGCTTATCATTTTATTACAGTGTGTGGATGTAGGACCAATTAATATATAAAATAATTTTTAAGATGTATTTTCAGTGACTTAATGAAATGTCAGCCTGCTTTTCATTGTTGAATTCTAAAAAAAAAAAAATCAATTGTATTTTATAAAAAAAACGATCTATTTTGTAAACATACATGGAGCTCATGCTGGTGAAACTGTTGATTACAGTTTTGCAAATATTAGAGGTGTCTGTTTTCCGTAACATTTGTCACAGCAGTAGCGCACATCATTTTTCCATATACCTGTTTTACCTTGTATAGCAGAAGTGTATTAGTTGTGAGGGTATTCGGCTTTGCACTACAAAAGAAGATTTCTCCTCACAATAAAATTGAATTCTCTGACTCTATTGGGGGACACTGCGAGACATTGGGGTATAGTAGGTGGGCCTAGAAGTTTAAGCACTTAACAACTTGTTTGTAACTCACACTCCTCCCCTACTATGCCGCTTCTCTCCAGCTCAGACCTCAGTTTTGTATAACCAAGCCAGGAAGAAAAAGAAAATAGCACCAAAAACAGCACTACTTTCAGAGCAAGGGAGGGTGCACAGTGTCCCCCAATGGAGTAAGAGAAATCGATTTTACAGTGAGTAAAAATCTTCTTTTCTCTTTCCTACCATTGGGGGACACTGCGAGACATTGGGACATACTAAATCTGCCTCTAAGGGAGGAATTGCTCTTGAACGACTGCGTGCAACATTCTGTGCCCAAAGCTCGCATTAGCTGATGCAAAGCCATGTAACCCAGAAACCCTGCAGTAGATGGGGACGTTGCGACCCTGCACAACTGCTTTACTGAAGCACACATGCCATGCCATCCAGGAAGCACCAACCGCCCTGGGAAGTGAGCACTAAGGTCCACAGAAACGGAGAAGAGGCGCAAACATCCCACCGACTGGAGGAAGGGGTGCAGCGGGCATGAGAGTGTCTGGAAACTGAGCAGGGCCTTATTAAGCGTCCGAAAGAACAAAGTGAACCTTAGTCTCACGGATAGAGACCCTGCGGTCAATCTGGCACCCAAAGACCACAAACCACATCCAGCCTAGGAAGAATGTCACACGAAAAGGACGAATAACAGAATGCTTGTCCACAAGCTCCTGAGTTAAGTGTAATGCAGATACTATCCTCTGAGCCAATATTGTCCGGAGCGACGCACCTCTCTATTCTCCTGGAAAGGTAAAATGCGGGTGTGCAATCTACACTACCGCCACCGAACCCCTGCGAACAAGGGCGATATGCAAGGGAACACCCCTACCCTGGGATTAACATGTTTTCCCAGAGTCAGTAAGTTAAGTGTCCAAAGCAAGCGCTCTGATCACCCAACTAGATTTCATGGCTTCACCTGCCCAACCAAAGGGAAGAGACCCCTCGAAGATACCGTGATCCTATAAACCAGCGCTGAAATTTATGTAGAGCACCGGGAGCTGCGCCTTGTGGGAATCTAGACAGAGTCCCATTTCAGAGCCAGCTTGCGGGGGGGGGAAAAAAAAATTTTAGGGAGCCAGCACTGGGACGAGTAAAAGCCCTGGGACTCGCACTAAGCGCTGTACTGTTTCAGACTAAGGAGACCCTAACGATAGGGACTCTAACGACACAGCGCCAAGCTAGACGATCTAAAGAGTAGCAGAAAGAGGCCACTGAATGTTCAGATCTGGCCACAGCTGCAGGCGGCAGCCTGCTATGTCTGAAAACTGTGCACTGCGAGGTAAATGAAGGGCCCCAGGATAGCTGGAAGCCACACTCTTAGAGAGATCTTTACCCATGAGAACCTGGGACGTGGAAGTGAAAGGTACACCAGACCGAAGTTTCAGGGAACATCCTGGCATCAGAAAATTCCACTTAAGGTTCTCTAGATTATGAGCAGTAAAGGGGGGACCTGAGAAATAAGTGTAGACACCCTGGGGACTAAGTCCAGAGTTCCCCCAAAACTCCACCAGGGGGGCAAAGGATGTCCCCGTGGAGAGACTTTTCCCCCTGGTTATTGCCTGCCTGCTGAGGCTCTCGTCCTCTTATTCCTGTCTGGATATTGGTCAAAAGTATGGGAATGACGCACTGCTCAGGCCATAACATGGACGTCCCTCACGCTGCAGTCAGGCTGCGAAGTTCCCCTGTGTTGCTGTAGAAATGCAACAGGCATGGCCCTACTGACTGATTTGTCTTGAGGTTTCCTGATTAGGACCTGCTGGGCCTGACACCACATTCTGTCCACTCTGCGCACCAGATTAGAAAGTACAGTCTTTTTGGGACCCTGGAACCCTAAGGATCCTAGTAATTCACCTTTATCGGACAGACCCAAGGTCCAGGACCTGGAGAACGATTGACCTCACTCCTGACTATCTGGCTATCGACTGTGAAAGAGATGGACATGTTGTCTTGGACAGAGAGATGATCTGCAAGTTCAATAACCCGGGAACCAGCCCCCTTCTGGAGACTTTCCCTCTGGAGATGTCAAGAGATGAGCATGGAAAACTACTGACTCGAACATTGGTACTCTGGTTTCCAGAAGCCTCGAGCAACTGAGAAGAGAGAATTTCGCTTCGCGCTAGGAGCATCCTTTTCCTGCGCTGAAATGGGGGGGGGGGGGGGCTTTGCTATGATAGGAAGACCCTATTGGACCAGTAAAGAAGATGAGGTTTAAGAAACGTATCTGCTGTGGCAGGGACCTACGTAGTTTGTCACCCAGACATGCGCTTACAGAACCGAATGGAGATTTGCTTGTGAGAGAAAGGTGACGGAGCCCTCGGAAAGAGGTCTCCCGGACAGGGTACTATAGTGACTCATCGTGTACGCCGTAGCCCTGCCATGACTGCCATAACCTCGGAAACCCACAAGGCGCAATGTGCAGAATTAAAAACTGCATTATCCAGAGCCGGAACCGAAATCTGTCTACCGCCAAAGCAAAAGACACCGATGCCCCCTTCCCGACTGGTACATGTAAAAAGACCTTCATGATGTATATTGAGGCCAGGAACTGGCTCTGTTCACTGCCTGCAATGACTGTGCATAGTGACTACATCCGAAACAAGGGAATGCAGGCCTGTCTGTTGAGGGACTGCCAGCTTAAATGTAACAATAGGATCGGTCTGTGGCCCAGGAAGCGGTTGGAATAAAATACCGACTCTCAAGAATACCACCAGGTATATAGGTATCTCGCTTAACTGCACCTGTGCAGGTATTATATGTTCCTATGGGAGTTAAGAAGTGAGTATGCGATGGGTTACTTCTCCCTCTAGAAAAAAAGGAGACCAAGGGATAAAGACATCACTTTACGTGGCCTAGTGGAGCTGACGGGAAGAGATGTACTCTTACCTCCAGTGGCCCCTGGAGTCTACACTGTTACTCTGCAAAAAGGATTAGCTCCGATCCTGGAATGTACTGCAGAATTCCTCTGGCTAACGGCTCTGACCATGGGTGAATGGGCTTTTTCAAAAACCCAGCTATGACCCTGTGGGGTGTAACCATACAGCCAGTCATCACTTAAGCTGAGTAGAGGCTAGATTACACTTTCTGTCAGAGGAAACCTTCCCTGGGCACCTGCCCTGCATAGGGATAGTAGAATAATTGAATAGACTAGTTACAGGGTTGTCAACCCTAGGGGTACCTTGCCATATAACTATTTTCTCTGCCAGGACAGGGAAAAGAGATGAGAATATGCCCCGTCTAATTAATTATTTTATTTGGCCAAATGCCAAAAGTCAGACACCCTGCCCAGTATCTGAGGAGGTGCGGATGGGGCCACAGACTCAAGTTCTGCAAGGGTTAAAGTGTGTGTGATGCTTAAGCTGAGACTATCCATCCTGAGAGGGATGTGGAGCTTTCAGAGTTAATGATGTTCTTGTCTGTAATTCAAGATACAACTAGCCATCCTCTACCAGGGAATGGAGCTTATCCTTATCCTGACTGTGGACAACTCTGCAAAAACAAAAATATGCTTATCCCTGTGAGACGGTGAGGACGTATCTAAGCTTGGGTGGTCTCACACAAGGATGGAGACATAGCCGATTCTGTCTGGGAAGATTTGCCTGCAACAGATCTGATCTGTCTGTGTGGGCTTAGTGTGTGCAGAAGCGCTAGAAAAAGGAGAATTCACGTACTTTTTCATACCCTAACATCACCTTAGTGAGTTCGGCCATTGATGATGTCAGTGATTTAGCTTAGACCCGCCTCTCCAGAGCTGCTGACACCGAAGTGGGAGCACATGGTTCACAGACTTTCAGAGTGCCCGCGCATATGTTAGCTGCCCAGGCTGCATACGCTCTTCACAACAACTGAATCGCCTCCTAATGAGAGCAATTGATGTTTCAGTTCCCCCGCTGCTCGTGTCTAGGGGCGGGATGAACTTGCCGGCATGTCGGGCAGGCGGGGAGGAGAGGCTGTTACAGCTTCACTCCCGGCCGCCCTTAAAGTAATGTGGCCGCGGCCATTTATCTGGCCGATATAATATAAATATTTTGGTGCCCACAATATCTGCAGACTTAAAAGTATGACCTCTTTGACGTTTCTAGGGGAGACTGCTAGCAGAGGTGCAAGGGAAGCGAGACAAGGCTGCTGCTTACCTGCGCTGGGACCCAGAATGAACAGACCTAGAGTCTTATTCACTCGTCTGGGTCTTTGGATCGAGTCCCGCGCTGTTCCTGAAGAGGATTTAAAATAAAAACATGAAAAACCTGCAACTAATACAAGTATAGGCAGGAGCCTATACCAAAGGTGACCCATCTCCTAGGCACTTAGAAAAAACTGAGGTCTGAGCTGGAGAGGAGGGGCATAGTAGGGGAGGAGTGTGAGGAACAAACAAGTTAAGTGCCTAAACTCCTAGTGCCCCCTAATATACCCCAATGTCTTGCAGTGTCCCCCAATGGTAGGAAAGAGAAAAGACATGTTTTGTTTTGGCACACTTTTTAGTAAAGTGATTGAAATCTGTATCTGATCTGGCTGTCCTACATATATGCATTGTTTAATGATGAGCCACTACTGTTTAACTAATGGGATATTTTCTTTTTATAGACATTATACTTGGCATCAATGCTGATTAAAGCCCTCTGGAACAATGCACTAGCAGCTAAAGCTCAACTGTCTAAACAGAGCTCATTTGCATCATTATTGAATACTAATCTACCAATGGGTAATAAAAAGGGTAAGTCCCGTGTACTATTCTCCTGGAATCTTTTTGTGTAGTGGAGTTTCTCCGATCTTTATTTTTCATACTGGCCTTTTAAGTAAGCTTTCGGTCTGCAGACAGTTTATCAGTAAAAAACAAAATAAAAACTTTCCTTAGCTTAAGAGACAACATGAAATCTTTTATTCCAAACCAGCTGTCATGTGGGGTACAGCAGTCACCACTGCATGGCAAAAGTACCACCAAGTCTCCAAATATTTTTACTTAGGATATGTTGCTCACACCTCTCGCTCTACAGTTCTTTTCTATAAAGTTAGGACACATGGGACTTCCGTGGGTTGTTTATTGTTTGTGTAGATTAGATTTTAGTTCTCTCTGCAAATGCACTTTAATAAATAACCAGGAATGATCGTCCATGATGCTTTGCTTTAGACAGTGCATTTGATTTTCCTTCTTTT
The DNA here is from genome assembly GCF_038048845.1 of Mixophyes fleayi. Classification (NCBI taxonomy): domain Eukaryota; kingdom Metazoa; phylum Chordata; class Amphibia; order Anura; family Limnodynastidae; genus Mixophyes; species Mixophyes fleayi. The sequence goes on along the minus strand of NC_134404.1, from coordinate 299,712,710 downwards.
TGCTCTTCTCTCTTTTAACTAGACAGATCTTATATGATGTTATTATTTTAAGTCATTTTAGTTTTTCCTGAGAGGGAAACTACAAATGTTTCATAGGAATTCAAAAAAATCCTGTTTTCCTATTTGACTTCAATTTTGGTGCACATGTCCAGGTACTTACCCTGCAAAATGTAGTTGCAGAATAATATGAGGTAATGCACACCATCTTGTGAAATATTAGGATGTTGAAAGTCACAAAGGAGTTCTGTGACCATATAAAAGTAAAAAGCTGCCAGGCTAAGTGCTTTTATATAGGTCATCAAATGCCCAAGGCACTCCTGTTATCCTTCTATTACACTGTAGGTTTTTAATACATGAGTATCTTAAATGTATACCAGTATACTATACTTTTCTGGTCTTCTTTTTGTTTTGTTTTTTGTTTTTTGTGTTTTTTTATATGTATAAATGAAATATCCTATTAAATAAGTTTTGAAATAGATTAGTTGCTCTCTAAATAAACATGTTCGATCATTACCTGTTGTTTTCAGCCACCAAATAAAATGTATGTATTTGTAGGTTCACCGGCAGCTAGCCCACAGAGCAGCGACAATAGTGACACTCACCACAGTGGAGGAAGTGACATAGAAATGGATGAACAAATCATGAACAGATCTAAGCATGTTCAGCAGCGATTGTCTGATACTGAGGTACTACATCATTCATTCCAGCATTTTAGTAAATGGTTGGTCAATTTGTGCATGTGGCAAGAAGGCGCCAGTATGCTAAACATATTTTGCTATTAGAAGTGCTTCATGACATTTTTAAGCCAAACGATTTTACTTTATTTTTTTATTTTTTTTAAATCATTAATGCTTAGTTTATATAAAATTTGATGTAATTTAATATTTGTACTTTTAAGCCATTGTGTTGCAAGCACCTATCAGTGTATAGGTAAATTAAATAATCTTTCTCTCTCTCTACAACTCATTGAGTGTGCTGCTTACAGGTTTTGTTGTTTTAGTTACAATAAATAAATCTAGACAATAGTTGGTTTTTAATAAGTGTTTCCTTCTCATATTATAAGGAATCCATGCAAGGCAGCTCAGACGAGACTGCTAACAGTGGTGAGGATGCCAGCAGTGGTCCAGGCAGTAGTAGTGGGCACAGTGATGGGTCAAGCAATGAAGTGAATTCCAGTCATGCCAGTCAGTCTGCGGGCAGCCCAGGCAGTGAGGTGCACTCAGAGGATATTGCAGATATGGAAGCCTTGAAAGAAGATGATGAGGAAGAGGAGCATTCCCACAACCCCTCAAAAAACAACAGAGTAGTCGACCTGCAGAAGAGAAAGTTGGAATCGCAAGCGGGTATTTGTTTGGGGGAGCCCCAGGGTTCAACAGACTTGGGTACAGCAGGCAATGGGACATGCAAGGACCTGGTTTTTAATTCAGAGTCTGTTCAACCAGGTGATAATCGGATTCGCATTTTGGATGCCTGCTCCCACTCTGAAGAGCCTGAGCATGACATGACGGGCGATATGGGCGGTGGCCACTTGCAAGGCTCTCATGATACCTGCATCGCACGCACTGGAGATTTCCTTGGAGAGGCCATCGGGAATGAGTTGTTTAACTGCAGAAGATTTATTGGCCCCCAGCACCACCATCATCACCACCACCATCATCACCACCACCACCACCATCACCACCACGAGGGGTAGGTTATCTTCTGCTTTTAGTGTTTTTCAAAAGTGGTTTATTTCAACAGAAATTACAATGTGATAAGCAACATTGTCACTACCCAACAATGTTTCATCTCACACAGTAGGCTACTGCTCTTTTGTACGTCCTGACACTCACATACGCACAAAAAATTCCTGTTCATCTACAATTGAATCAATTGCACACATCATATGTTGGAAGTCAACCGATTCTGTCTTCATTACCATCTTATAATTCTGACTCAGTTCATCCCCTTAGGGTACTTAGGCAACATAATCTCTGTATATCGGTTCTAAATAAGTGTTTTAGTTTTTCACTCAGAAAAGTGCAGTCTGTCATGTTGCTCTGCTTTGGATACAAATTAGCCCTAATAACCATGTATATTTCTGGAAGTGTTCAAGCAAAAGTTCCTGACTAGCAGAACAGGAGAGGGTTTCTCAAGAGGACAAATGGTGTAGATCAGCATGCAGCCTTCAAATTCAGGTGCCAGAACAATAGGAAGACTGTTAGATATGTTAGAGGGACTGTAACTCTTTAATTATGGTGGGCCAGCAGAAGGCACAATCACTGTTCTGATAATTAGGTGGCTTTGATTGGTTTTAGTGCTGCTCATGCCTAGCAAGTTATTAGCTTATAAGCTGCTGGTGATGCCTATAGGGCAGCTCTGTGTTGGGTGTTCAGGGCTATGTAATACGGGAGTGTGTTTATAAAATACTTTAACAATACTTGCAGCCAGCGGGATGCCTGCTCTCTGAGGGTTTGGCTTAAGCTGCTAGACAGGCACTATCAAACTTTTTATAACTGTCTGGATCATTGATTAATGACCCTGCTTTACAGTAGTATATTTGCTTTTCTTATATATATTTAAATATTCACTACCTTTTCTAGTAACCATTGTTATCTTGTGTATTTAGAAATTCATTATTGCCCTAAGATCTGCTGCATGTTGCCAGTGTCAAGGATTTACCCAGTGTTTCCTGCCTTTTAGGCACATGGTAGATGACATGTTGAGTGCAGATGACGTGAGTTGTAGCAGCTCACAAGTAAGTGCAAAGTCCGAGAAAAACATGGCAGACTTTGATGGAGAAGAATCTGGCTGTGAAGAAGAACTTGTACAAATCAATTCACATGCTGAGTTGACCTCTCACCTCCAGCAGCACCTTCCCAACCTGGCTTCTATCTACCATGAACATCTGAGCCAAGGCAAGGCTTATTCTCGATGAACCAAACCGGAGTTGCATGTCGTTTACCAGCACTGCTGGTGTTAACTTAACAAATGTCAGCTTAATTTCCTACTTGGACTGCCAATGTAGCCATGTATTAAATCCTGATGTTTGTTTAATTAAAATTTGTTAATTTGTATAGCAGCATGTGATTTTAAGTTGGCATTATGCAAAAAAAAAATGAAAATGCTTCATATAAAAGGGATAGAGTTCTTATAACCTTGGCCTCTGTGTGGAGGCTTCTATGCTGATATTTGAAAATGTGTTATGGCCAAAGAAGTTTCTATGATGGAGGGAATATACAGCGCTAGTTGTTATCATTTTACGGTATATTGCATTATAACTTGCTGCCATTAGGTCAGTTTCAGTCTAGAATTTAAAATGGACTTTTTCTAAAATATGTAGGGAATAATGAGCAACATTGTTATAAGTAATCATTCTGACATTCAAGGAACCTTCCTCTAACTGCAGCATGTAAACTTTTCAGTAGTTTATTTTGTTTAATTACCATTTGTCAACCTCATTCCATGTGTACAGTGTTTCGGTACTCAGATAAATTATTGTCGATTGTGCAGGTCCTTCGGTTCATAAACACCAGTACAGCAGCAATGCAGTGGTGGACATCAACCTGGATAATGTGTGCAAGAAAGGGAACACTCTTCTGTGGGACCTGGTTCAGGATGAGGATGCAGTGAGTTAAAGTTTAATGTTTAGATGTCTAGAACTGTTCAGATTCCGTGTGTAACCAGCTCTATCATTGTGCTGCAGGTTCACCTGTCGGAAGGATTAATAAACGAAGCAGAAAAGCTGCTTTGCTCCTTGGTTTGCTGGTTTACAGACAGGCAAATTAGAATGCGATTCATCGAAGGCTGCTTGGAAAACCTTGCTAATAATAGGTATGGGGAGATACTTTGGTTGCTTAAACTGAACTGTAAATAACTACATTACATTAAGAACAAAAAAGGAAATTTTTAACCGTACACACATATACACTACATCATTACCTTGCAAACATGTCAGTCTGCTCCACTCTAGGCAACAATGCAAAATTTAGTAGCCTAAAATTCTGTACCAGTAGGAGTCATGAGGAGGGGGGATCCACATGATCTTCTTTTCCAAGGGGCTCTAGTAATAGCCATGAACTGACTAGATTTGTGTGTAGTTCCCTCTAAAGTGAAACAGATGCATAGAGCATTTTGTGTCTGTTGTTGGTACATGTATCTATTGGATAGCTTACACTGCTTAATCAGAATCATGTTTAAGTAAAGCCTGGTTTCACAAGTTTATTCAGTGGATGCACCCAAAGATTAATGTTCCCTGCTCTCCTCTGTTGTCTTCAGGTCTGTTGTTGTGTCGCTCCGACTTCTGCCTAAGTTATTTGGGACCTTTCAGCAGTTTGGAAGCAGTTATGATACCCACTGGATAACAATGTAGGTTTAAGCCTGTGTTTCCCTAATTATTGTGCTATGGACTTTATTAATCAACCTCGGTGACATGGGATGTGGAAAAGCTTTAAAATAATTTTTAATAAAAATTCAAACTGTTTTAGGCTTAAACTTTGTGATTATCAGCAGTACCATCTTGTTACCCTCATAAATGTGTAGTATAAAAATATTACTAAAAATACTCAAAAGACAATGTATCATAATAAACCAAAATATTTTTTTTCAGTTGAATAACTTCCAAGTTTACTTTTGATTTATTTCACAACCTGCAAAATATATTTTCTCCTACATCCAATAGTAGGGCCACCAAGTACTCTGTGGTATGGTTTTACAGGGAATAGGCGTGTGGGCACTTTAAGAGAGTTTATACTTAATCCTAGCGGCTCCCTCTATATCACCCTTCCTGTTGGGACTCATTTTAGTTTTGTGCCCTGGTGTGTAGTGTGCTTGGGGCTGCTGGGCAGCCCCTGCTTTTAGTTTTTATTTAATAATTTACTTATTTTAGCAATTTGTTCTTTGAGGCATTTCCCCCGTGTTAACGGAGTCGGGTCCATGGCTGAATGCTGCGATAGTGTTTCTGCTTGTAGAGGGGATTGGAGGTGCCATGGAGGTGCTTCTGCTACCTTTCCAATTGCTGGACAGGGGAGCTGGAGAGCCGGCCACAGGCATCGCCTGCAGGCGAGTTTTACCCTCTCCCAGTACAGTGCTGAGAGAGGGGGGGGGTTTAGGAAGCAGTGGTGGATCCCCATAGGATGGCTGTCTTTCTGGAGGAAGTCATTGGATTAATTAGGGGGCTGGGTCTGGTACAGGTTACTTTTTTTTTTTTTTCCTAAGCGCCTGTTTGGCACTGGATTGGTGAAGGGGGCTGTCTAGTTAGATGGCTGCCAATCCATTGCTGGGCCCTGGGGGGTTGTGCTTCTTTATTCTCCTTACACTTCCTCCCTGATGGTATCTCACTCCTTATGTGCAGACACCATAATACATTTTAGAGCTCCAGCTCTCCCCTTTCTGTCCTTTCTACTGTGGGGTTTAAGTTTCTGAGTAGTTTGTTCCTCAGATTGTTTTGGCTCTTGGGCTGTATTGCAGGTCTTTTCTTGTGTGTGTTTCTCCCATCTGTATTTATCATGTCAGATAGTGGGAGATCCATGTGGGCTAGCGCTTGGGTGAGTAACATGAGGAAGGTCACATGTGCCGTATGCAACACTAAATTGCTTTCTGGATGGTTAAGTCCTTTGTGCGCAGCTTGCCAGTCGGTGGATCACATGCCGTGTGCGACGGGGCTCTAGTTCCAACTAGGCGGAGCTGGTCTGAGCTTGGTCACTGGTCGATTCTTTGGCTGAGATTGCCTGGTTGGTCTGTTCCCAACCAGTCGACGGCCTTTCTCTAGTTTTCCCTGCCTCTGCAGTGAGTGTGGCAGAACTCGTTGCTGATTTGCTCGACTATCGAGGTGGTCCAGTTTGCTCGTAACTTGCCATGGAGTTTCAGCTGGAACTCCTCTCGAAATGGAGCATATCTCGCCTGAACCTTTCCAGTGTTCCATCTTTACCCTCGAGTGTGTCAGTGGTTACAGAAGGACAATCTCTGTCAGGGTCGGCCAATCTCCATCTGGGGTTGGGCTTTGGTTACAACAAATGCCAGCCTTTGGAATTTGTGGCATCTGTCTTCATGTCCGTTTTCATGGTCTTTGAACTCCAGAACAATCCAAGCTTCCAATGAATGTATTGGAACTGCAATTGGTGTTCCACTCTCTGATCAATATGGAACGTTTGCTGCAGGGAAGGCCTGAAAGGATATTTGTTCAGTGCCAGGGCGGCACCAGAAGTTTTTTAGCCATGCGAGAGGCGCACAAGATCTTTTGGTTGGCCAAAACTCATGTTGGGGCCGTCAAGGTAATTTATATACCGGTATAGAAAATTGGGAGGTATACATTCTGAGCAGGCAGACTCTTCATTCCAGCGACTGATCCCTCCATCCAAGGTTTTTCACAAGATTCTATTGGGCAGCACAGTGGCTTAGTGGTTAGCACTTCTGCCTCACGCTGAGGTCATGAGTTTGATTCCCGACCATGGCCTTATCTGTGTGGAGTTTGTATATTCTTCCCATGTTTGCGTGGGTTTCCTCTGAGGGCTCCGGTTTCCTCCCACACTTCAAAAACATACTAGTAGTTAAATTGGCTGCTATCAAATTGACCTTAGTCTGTGTCTCTCTCTGTGTCTCTCTCTGTGTCTCTCTCGCGTTTCTTAATTAGTGGCGCTATATAAATAACTGGTGATGATGATGGGGGTCATCTGGACATCGATATAATGGCGCCTCTGTTGAACCAGAAGGTTGAGCTTTTCTGCTTCAGGTCAAGAGATCCTCGGACTGTCTTAGTAGACGCCATGTCCGTTCCCTGGCAGTGCTGTTTTGTTTATCTGTTCCTATCAGTAGCCATGTTTCTGAGGGTCTTAAAGAAGGTAAAGAGAGAGGGTGTCATTCTAGTGGTACTGGAATGGCCTCGGATGGCCTGGAACATCGACGTTCTTTCCATGGTGGGGGGGTGGTTGTGTCTTCTGCAGTTCAGACCAGGCCTGTCAAGTCAGGCAACATTTTATCATCTCAGTTTAGAACAATGTTCTTTACCCGTGTGGCTGTTTCTTCAAGCTTACGGTTTGTCTGAGCGTGCAATGCAAACTGTTTTTGGGTTCGGAACTGGGTACAGCCAAAATCTATCCTCGTTACTGGAAGACAGACATTGCCTGGTTTGAAAGGACAAGGAGGTGCCTTATCCCTTCTTTTCGATTGTCCTGGTTGCTTATGTTCCTGCAGGACGCTGGTTTGCACCTTAGTTCATTTAATGTTAGTTTCCTGTATCTGCTCTTTTTTTCTTTCAAAGAAGACTCTCTGTGATGTCTGATGTACAGACGTTTTTGTAGGGTGTGCTTCATGTGCAGCTTCTGTATGTTCCTCAGGCAGCACCTTGGCATTTAAACTTGGTGTTGAATGCTTTGTAGCGATTCCCCCTTTGAAACCTTGGACACAATGGATTTGAAGTTGCTAACGTGAAAGACTGTCTTCCTTTTAACCATTTTTTGGCTAGAAGAGATTTTGAGCTTGCAGCTTTGTCCTGCACGTCTTCTCTTTTTTTTTTTTTCTCATAAGGGTAGGGTGTTTCTACAGACCAAGCCCTCGTTCCTCCCTAAAGGGGTGTTCTGGTTCCCAATGAATTAGGACATTGTCATCCCTGCCCTAAGCCTCTCTTCGTTCTTTGGATGTGGTCAGAGCTTTGCATGTGCATGTGCCTAGGACTCGAGATATGCGCATACTGAAGATCTTTTGGTCCTCTATGATGCGCACAAGAGAGGCTGGCTATTGCTCTGGATTATGGCTATAATTCCTCAGCCTTATAGTGGGGCTGGGCAGCCTGTTCTAGATAATCTTCAGGCTCACTCTACGAGGTTTGTGAGTGCTTCTTGGGTGGCACAGCATGATGCAACTATGTCAGTCAGCTAGTCCTCCTTTTCACACGTTTACTCGTTTTTTTTTCATGTATTTGCATCACCAGATGCCAGTTTTAGCAGAAAGGTGCTATGCGCAGTTTCTTATGAGCGTTTCCACACGTGATGGTTGCTTTGGACGTCCCCAATGTACCTGGTGTCTCCCAATTGGATATAGGAGAAAATAGTAATTTTATTCTTAAGGGGCAACACCGGGCGCCCACCCCTGACGGACTAGTTTTTCCTTTGGTGTGAGGAATTTTTTGTTTGAGAGGATGTTGTTTTCCTCTTTCTCTGTTTTTTGTCTCTCATCTCTTTTTCTGTTCGGCTTGGTTAACGGGGGGGCCTAACTGGAGGGGAAGGGGGGGGGGGGGGGGGGTTGAAGGGAGCCAGGGCTAGGTATAAACTTTCTTAAAGTGCCCACAAGCCTATCACCTCTACACTAGACTCAAGTGTCCCCTAATGGATTAAGAGAAACAGACCTTTAAGTATAAAAATCCTACTTTAATAGTAATAAAATAATAGTTTCATAATAGCGCTTCTATGTATGTTAGACAGCATGCATACTACATTATCTATTCTATTAATTTAAGGTGATGCATATTTGTTTGGTGTTCAGGAGCAATTCTTTCTCTGGCTTTCTGGATACCTGTATAAAACTTACATCTAGCCAATTGTTTTGTTGTAGGTGGGCAGAAAAGGAACTAAATATGATGAAGCTCTTCTTTGATAATTTGGTACACTACATTCAGTCTATCAGAGATGGGAGGCACAAACATGTTTTGTAAGTATAGATGGAAAAAAAACTGTGTAATTCTTGAAATGTCTCCATATTACTGTTTTAGTGATGCCCATATTCGTTTTATTCTGATATAAAATATTGGTTATTGATTGGTAAACATTTACTTGTACATGACTGTTTTGGAAACGGGACTAATTGTTTGAAAGCTATGTGGCAGCTCCCATTCATGTTCAGTTCATACATAGAAATATGTTTTTTTCAGAATAACATGTTCGTGTCTTTTACTGAAAATATAAAGATGACGTAATTAAAGTATGTGAGATCATTCTCAAAACTGAAGTGTTCGTGTGTTCCTGGTAAATAGTGTTTATAGTCTTGTCACTGAACTAGATTTTTACAGCGCCCGGATTTTATAAAAAAATAAACATGACGTTCTGAAATGCTAGTATTACTCCAGCCTTGGCTAGTGCTCTTAGCTATAGCATTGACATAAGAGAAAAAAGATGAGTGCTACTGATGCAATTTAACGGATTCATTGTGGCGTCCTCCGCCGATAATGCAGACCAGAGTGAGTTGCCAGCCATGGTTTTTTATCTCCATTAAGCCCCGTCAATGATGAATGGTGTCTCTGCAAGAAGCTTGTTTCCAGGACGCCCTGTGACATTGTGGCTTCCCTATTAGACAGTTGTTGTAACGCTTCTTCCCGTATACTCCAAGCTATAAGGATGTTGCCGGGTCATGTTTCGTCCTTGACACACCTGAGAAGCCAGACATCATACATCACCTTGCACAGATTTAGCAGTGGCAGTACATGTTTCAAGCAGGGAGCCTTCAGTCTCCTTTATACAAAATGCCCCTGATATGTGTGTGTTACTTCTACTTACTTAATTTAATTCCTCATCTTTTCTGGGCAGCAAAGTGAGTAATAGCTGCTCATCTATTAGGCCTGTTGACTTGCAACTTGTTTAGCAGGGTTTATTTTCTGCCCTTTATCATAGCCTTTGAATAGTCTTGTCAGTCTGCTGTACCAGTATTTCTGATTGCACCACGTCTAAGCAGAGGATTTCCCTTGTTCCTTCTAGAGTTTCTGTAGTAAAGTGACTTTAGTAAAGTCTTATGTCTGCAGCTCCCACTTTTTCCAGCTTAGTTAGAAGGCTCGTATGGTCCCTCTGCAGGCCCAGTTGCTTGCATGTGTTGCTGCACTAGCTCCACTAACCACAGACCTAGGATAGTCAGTGGAGACTATCCATTCTGTCGGAAAGGATCTTTTTTTAAAAAAAAAAAATTCCCTTGTTCAGTATTGTGCTGTGCATGCTAAACATTTAGAATCCCATGCCCCCCTGATGATATTATGTTTTTTCTCTTGTAACCCAAAAGTCTTCTAGGCCTCCTTTTTTTTTTTATCCTTTTCCGTAAAGATGAGGAATTCTTTAAGTTCATACTCTCTGAATGGATGTCCCCTGATAAATATTTTCAGGTCAACCTAGCTTCAATATCAATATACTTCTAATGATATCCACAGACAGATATAGTATCTGATGCACTGAAAAAACATAAAAAGAAAACTATATGGATAGCACAATAATACCAATGTCAGACAACCTTACTAAAGTACAGCAGTGTGCACTGCATGTAATAGAAGGTCCAAGTCCAAAGTGGCAATGTCTCTAAGAACGTGTGAGATCCAAGGCATAAATGTTCAAATGATAGAAATAGTGTTGAAAAATGCTAATAGTCCTAAATTGTAGATTTATGTAGTCCAATCTGCAAAAAGAAGGTAATGTACAGCCTCAAACCTCATATAGAGACATGTATTGGTAGTAGTTAAATCCGTTGATATTGGATATACTGTATTATTTATTTATCATTAAATTGATTCAATTTATTTACATTTTATATCTATTTATATGCTTTTTTTTGTTTTTTAACTTAGGTTGGGTCATTCCTTATATGGCCTTCACGACCTTGTGTAACTTTATGGCTCATGGTTTATAATCCTCTGTTATCATTGTATACTGTTTGTTCTGCATGCACCGTCAATGATTTTGCGAGCGCAATTGGGACTTTTGTTTGTTTATTTATCTGTGCAAGGAGGGATACCTTGGTCTCAGTGATGCTGCAATTGTATCACCTACCCTGTCTTTGAGCGTAATTTGTATATTTGTTTTGTATTGCTTGTCTTTTCAATGCTTTGGAAATTCAGGGATTTTTCACCCCTTGCTCTGCAACCCAGTGCATTTAGATACATTTTGATAGTAGTATCAGTCATTCCGGTAGCCACCAGATTGTTTGTTTTTGTTCCCCTGGTGACTGACAATGGAGCCACCATTGTACATATTGTACTTCCATAAGCTAATATCTTTCAAGATCTATCACAGGACTTAAATCAAGTGTCGCCTTCATCAGTGGCCGTTAGATGAATTCAGTCTTTACTGCCTTCTAATTTACTTGCAAATAGGCTCTGAAAAGGGCGTAATTCTGGATCCTCTTAAGGTGCAGGTGTCAGCCCTTTCAGCATTAAACATTTTTACAGAGGGTGGCTCTTTCCCTTCTTTTTGCCATCTGACTCCCCCATGATTTAAATTTATTCCTTAATGCTTTGCAGTTAAAGAACTTTAGCCCCTTAAGGAAATTCCCTTTTGTTTCTTGAATGGTAGCCTCTCTCCTGACTCAGCTCCGTTTGGAGAGTTTCAATGCTGGCTGTGCTCTGCCTGCTTTTCTCTTTGCCAGTTTTTATTAAGATAAGTTTGTATTTTGCATAGATGTTGCCAAAGATCATCTCAGGTTTTCATGTAAATCAGATTATTTTTCACTTCTGTCCAAATTTAATGACCATGAAAATATCTAAGCTCCATCCTCAGAATATGGTATGTGCCTTTGCTTACCTACATTGACAGGATTTGTGCCTTTCAACACTCTTTCATGTCTGGTTCTGTGAGGGTCCTATATAAAAACTTGCTTCAGCCAGTCTTGCTGTTTATGTTCAACTACCAGGTTAGTGTGTGTGTTAGCATAGTGGTTTTCATGTTATGCTTCAATTATGTTGCCTTTATCGGCTTAGAGTCACACAACATTGGTTAAACACTCTGCTAAAAAGCTATCTTGTCTTCCATGCACGCTTTTACAAAGTTTTATTGTGTGCGTATCGTGGCCGGGTCTTGGGCATGCTTTGGGAAAAAGGTTCTACAAGCATTGGTTTCTTTATAGATATTGCTTTTGTGCCCTAACTGGTTGGTGTCCCCCAGTTGGTTAAATAAGAGAGACTTTTATTTACCATCAACCCTTTTCTTTGAGGCCAATAGGAGACGCAAACCTGTCCCTTCTGAGATGTGTTTTTGGTTTAGCTTTGATGTAGTTGACCAGATACACTTCTGGGTGAACCCTGTAGTAATTCCTTAACTGTTTCCCTCTGCAATTTAAATTGTCCAAATAGCCAGTTTCACTCTAGCAGCAGTCTTGAACCTTTTGCTTTAGAACAACATTTAGGAATCCCACAAACCCTAGTGCCCTCTGAGACACTAAGCTAAAGCTAATCATTGCACTTTGCTGCTTGCTTTTGTATATTATATTCATACTTACAGTGCATCTGGAAAGTATTCACAGCGCTTCACTTTTTCCACATTTTGTTATGTTACAGCCTTATTCCAAAATGGAATAAATTCCTTTTTGCCCTCAAAATTCTACACACAATACCCCATAATAACGACGTGACAAAAGTTTTTTTTTTGAGATTTTTGCAAATTTATTCAAAATAAAAAACTAAAACATCACATGTACATAAGTATTCACAGCCTTTGCCATGAAGCTCAAAATTGAGCTCAGGTGCATCCTGTTTCCACTGATCATCCTTGAGATGTTCCTACTGCTTAATTGGAGTCCACCTGTAGTAAATTCAGTTGATTGGACATGATTTTCAAAGACACACATCTGTCTATATAAGAGCCCACACTTGACAGTGCATATCAGAGCACAAACCAAGCATGAAGTCAAAGGAATTGTCTGTAGACCTCTGAGACAGGATTGTCTCGAGGCACAAATCTGGGAAAGGGTACAGAAAAATATCTGCTTCTTTGAAGGTCCCAATGAGCACAGTGGCCTCCATCATCCATAAATGGAAGAAGTTCGGAACCACCAGGACTCTTCCTAGAGCTGGCCAGCCATCTAAACTGAGTGATCGGGGGAGAAGGGCTCTAGTCAGGGAGATGACCAAGGACCCGATAGTCACTCAGTTAGCTCTACAGCATTCCTCTGTGAAGAGAGGAGAACCTTCCAGAAGGACAACCATCTCTGGAGCAATCCACCAATCAGACGTGTATGGTAGAGGGGCCAGACAGAAGCCACTCCTTAGTAATAGCACATGGCAGGCCGCCTGAAGTTTGCCAAAATGCACCTGAAGGACACTCAGACCATGAGAAACAAAATTCTCTGGTCTGATGAGACAAAGATTGAACTCTTTGGCGTGAATGCCAGGCGTCATGTTTGGAGGAAACGAGGCACCACTCATCACCAGGCCAATACCATCCCTACAGTGAAGCATGGTGGTGGCAGCATCATGCTGTGGGAATGTTTTTCAGCGGCAGGAACTGGGAGACTAGTCAGGATAGAGGGAAAAATGAATGCAGCAATGTACACAGACATCCTGGATGAAAACCTGCTCCATAGCGCTCTTGACCTCAGACTGAAGCGACGGTTCATCTTTCAGCAGGACAACGACCATAAGCACACAGCCAAGATATCAAAGGAGTGGCTTAAGGACAATTCTGTGAATGTCCTTGAGTGGCCCAGCCAGAGCCCAGACTTGAATCCGATTGAAAATCTCTGGAGAGATCTGAAAATGGCTCTGCAACGACGCTTCCCATCCAACCTGATGGAGCTTGAGAGGTGCTGCAAAGAGGAATGGGCGAAACTGCTCAAAGATAGGTTTGCCAAGCTTGTGGCATCATATTCAAAAAAGACTTGAGGCTGTAATTGCTGCCAAAAGTGCATCAACAAAGTATTGAGCAAAGGCTGTGAATACTTATGTACATTTGATTTCTTCGTTTTTTTTTTTTATATATAAATTTGCAAAAATCGCCCAAAAAACTTTTTTGTACGTTGTCATTGTGGGGTATTGTGTGTAGAATTTTGAGGGGAAAAAAAGGAATTTATTCAATTTTGGAATAAGGCTGTAACATAACAAAATGTGGAAAAAGTGAAGCGCTGTGAATACTCTCTGGATGCACTGTATGTCTTTTGGCTACAGAAAAAAGCAAGAATGGAAGAATTGCAAGATAATACACTGCTTATTGTCGCCCCTAATAGCACTACTCAGTCAACATATGATTTTCATTTTTGTTACCTATGCTATGCTAGGGTTATTGGTCGGTACATGTAAATATGCATAGAATCCAGTGTCTGTTTGCGGTGATATAGGTCTTCGTTTTTTGTCTGACAATTCACAGATAACTTTAACCTCTCTAGCATTAAATATGCATTATTATCCTTAATAAGTTAGGTGAATGGTAATCAGATTTAAAGTAATGCTATGAAATTAGAAAGTGTTTCTTGTTTTTGTTTATCATTATTGGCATTACTTAATGGTCAACAGTCAAACAAAATAGACTGCAGACTTATCTCAGTCATACTAATAAATATAAAATCATAAATCGTGCATTCCACGATGGCATAGCAGCTCGCCCCTTCATTGTGTAGGAGAGGGAGGGATTGCACACAGTTGGACAATTGTTGGACAAGACTGGGAGAAAGCCACTTCGTCATGTGGGGGTGCTGGAGTTGTTTCATTTTTCGGGTCCAAGTGGCCTTTTATTCAGGCCCAGCATTTACAGCAGTTGATTAGGATAATCTTCTTGACACTTTATTACTAACTGCTCCCTCCAAGAGAGGTGCAATTTCATCTAATTTATTTTTTTGAGAACTATAATAGATCACACTAAAATTAATTCGGCTTCAGTGGGGTGGTTACGCCACTTCCCTCGACTTACAGAACAGATGTTGTTGAGGGAATTGGCTACTTCGATAAAATTCTTTCCAGCCGCCATGTACGCAGAAATGTTCCTCAACATATTCCATAGAGGCTGCCTCTCACCACATCGTCGAAATATCATTGGTCTTTTAGCTGATTCTAGGTGCCCCAAATGTGGTCAACTCCAAGCGGATTTATATCATTGTCTATGAGCTTGTCCTGTGATTAAGGCCTTCTGGACCCGGGTATGGAGATTTGCGACTGTAGAATTAGTAAATTACCTGCCACTTACTCCTGAATGGGCAATTTTGGGCATACTGCCTCCTGATACGTGGACCTCCACACGGAGGTGCCCAGGGAGTTATGCAGTGTTTTTTAGTGCTTTAATGTAATTTTTTTTTTTTTTTTTTTATTTTATTCTATTCTTGTATTTTTTTTACAGCTGGCAGAGCTGGAGTGTGTTCTACTATAGAGAACACACTCACAGCTAGACAGCGCAGGCACTCCCCTGTCAGATGAGAGCCAGCTGCTCTCACTGAAAGAGACAGGAAGAATAGGTGCCTGATTTAGGAGTGACAAGCGGTCTCAGGGACCGCTGTCACTCCTGGAGCCGCCCCGATAACCGGCACTGCCACTGCAGGCATAGAGCGCCGGTTATCGGATAGTTAATATGCCGGTGGCCATCTTGGATCGGGTCAGAGCGGCGCTACGGAGGAGAGGAGAAGGGGGCTATACCAGGATCCCCCCTCATACATAGGAGGGGGCATCGGGTATCATCCGCTGCGGAGACCTCCGTTCTGGAGGTCTCCACTACTCTGCCACATAACCAGTTTTTATTTTTTTTTTATACGGACCACAGAAACAGCCTTACTGAAGGGGGGGAGCGAAGACATAGAGCTCCCCCCTCCTTCCAGAGAGAGGAATGGTTTGTCCCAGTCTTCTGGCGCCAAGGAGAAGCCCGGGAAGAGAGAACAGATCTGAGGGAGCAGGCACCAGGATACTGCTGTTGGACTTCTCCCCTGTTTGGCCTATGAGCTAAATATCTGATTTACTTAAACACATACTTTGTATTGCTGTGTACAATTGGGGCTAGTAGGGGTTATATCATAGATCTCCTACTTGCTTAACTATTATTTGTGTTTAAGATAATTTCAAGTACAACTTTTATATCTACATTAGTTGATTACTTGTTGTTACACTATTCTCTCCACACATTTATACCTCTCTCTCTACTCAACTAAATTTAACAATTTAAGTCTGTGTGTTTGGTGTGCCTTCCTTTATTAAGAAATGACAGATAAGGGAAAGGGCCCTATTGCAAAATATTTTACATGTTCTAAATGTAGTGTAAAATTACCTTGTGGGCAGAAGGACCCGTTGGCGCTCTGTCTGCGAAGCAGGGGTCCCCCCTGCGCAAACCCAGCATATTTCAGCCCCACTGACGGAGGAACCGGCCTGGGTCACCTCCCTGACAGTCAGTTTCTTCTTTAGCATGGATGGTTTTTCAATCCAATCAATTGCTATCTACTGTGGCAACTTCGGTGGCTAATAATACTAGTACGCAGTTGGGCCTCCCTGTTACCACAGGTTCTATTGGAACGTCTATACCAGGACCTTCCTCTCTACGTACAGACCAAGCCCCTGTTCCCACAGAACCGGCATGGTCTGCAGCATTTATAAAGGGTTTGGATAAACTAAACCAGTTACTTGAATCCCCAAACATTCCGCCTGCTAAAAGAAGGAGGCCTAGATCTGATAATCCCCTTATGGTCCTTTCAGATTCTGAGGAGTTTTCAGAGGAAGAGGGGGAAATTAATTCTGATCCTGACCAGGTTCAAACTTTGGGACAGGAAGAAAGCTCTAAATGCCAATTTATTAACGATTTGATTTTAGCAGTAAGACAGGCGTTGGACCTCCCATAACCGGAGGATCCTATTCCTAGAGAGAGAAGTCTCTTTAAGAAGGCCAAAAGAAAGGCTATTCTTTTTCCCCCTTCCGTAGAGCTTAAGGATATTGCAGAAGGAGCCTGAAAAACAGCCTAATAAAAGGTTCTCTGTTCCTAAAAGGTTCTCTTCCTTGTATCCATTGCAGGAGGAAGATGTGGTTCGCTGGGAGAGTATTCCAAAAGTGGATATTCCAATAGCTCGATTGGCCAAGCACACTTTACTCCCAGCTCCTGGTTCTGCATCTCTGCAGGACGTCAATGACCGCAGAGTGGAATCCCAGCTAAAATCTATATTTGCGGCTGCGGGTTCTTCCTTTAGGCCCACATTTGCTTCGGCTTGGGTTGCTAGAGCTATGGAAACATGGGTAGACCAGCTGGCAGAGGCCTTACAGGACTCTGATTTACTTCCCCTGGCTTTGCATTTGAAGGAGGCATCGGGGTACCTTTATGAGGCGGCCCAGAACACAGCGGCTGTATCCTCTTCTATTCAGGCTGCATCTATTTCAGCAAGAAGAACATTATGGCTAAAATCCTGGGAAGGAGATGCGGAATCAAAAAAGTCTGTGGAAACCATTCCTTTTTCTGCAGCAGATTTGTTCGGCCCTGAATTGGATACCCTGATCTTACAGGCAATGGGGGGCAAAAGCACTTCCTTGCCAGTATTCCCTAGCAGGAGCCGAAACCCTCGGGTTAGCTCCTTTCGTCGGCCCTTTCGGGGGACCTCCTTGCCTAGAGGACAGTCCTTTAGAGGCAGACAGCCCAATTCTCGAGGCTCCTCTGCCAGGGGGAGATCCTCATTTGCAGCTAGGCGCCAGGCCTCCAAGACTCAGGAGAAGCCTGCGTCCTGACGACCACTCTGTTCTCCTGAAAGGGGCGCCAGTGGGGGGACGTCTGTCTTTGTTTCAGGAACAGTGGGCAGCGTCCTCCCAAGATCCTTGGATTCGGGGCATTATATCAGAGGGGTACAGGATAGACCTGCTGGGCCCGGTTCCACATCGCTTCTTCATGACTCCGCTCCCCCGAGATCCATCAAGAAGGCAGGCGATACAGGACTGTGTCGCCTCTCTTCTTTCTTAAAGAGTTATCTGCAGGGTCCCAGATTTCCAGAAGGGACAGGGGTTTTATTCAAACCTGTTTCTGGTTAAGAAGCCGGACGGCTCCTTTCGTCCCATCCTAAACCTAAAGGGCCTCATTGTGCACTTACGAGTGGACAAATTTTGGATGGAATCCCTAAGGTCAGTGATAAACGGCTTAGAGAAGGATCAGTTTATGGCGTCCATAGACATAAAAGACGCATACCTTCACATTCCCATTTGGATCCACCATCAGTCCCTCCTAAGATTCTCGGTGGGATCCTTCCACTATCGGTTTCGGGCCCTCCCCTTCGGCCTCTCTACAGCGCCGAGGGTTTTCACGAAGATCATGTCAGTAATGGCAGCATGTCTTCACCTTCAGGGAGTTCAGGTCGTGCCTTATTTGGACGACCTGCTCATAAAATCCTCCACAGCAAAGGGCTTACGTCATCACTTATCACTCACCTTGGCGGTTCTCGAGGGCCATGGATGGCTAATAAATTTAAAGAAATCCCAGATGGTTCCGTGTCAACGCATGGTTTTCCTAGGTCTCATTATGGACACCAGCCAGCAGAGGGGTATTCCTTCCTGTCGAGAAGGTCCGTTCTATTCAGAGCATAACAACTCAGGTCTTGTCTTCTCCCAGCCCCTCAATGCACTTGTGCATGCGGCTGCTGGGAAAGATGGTGGCCTCCTTCAAGACTATCCCCTTCGGTCGAGCCCATTCTCGATGTTTTCAGTGGGATCTTTTGACGAAATGGTCAGGATCCCACCTACGCTTGGACCTTCAGAGGATCTCTCTATCTCCGAGGGCGTGCGAATCGCTTCAGTGGTGGCTGATTCAGGATCACATGACAGTGGGCAGGTCCTTCGCTCCATGGTCATGGATCATAGCCACGACGGATGCCAGCCTGAAAGGTTGGGGGGCGGTAATCCTGCACCTCCGGCTCCAGGGACTTTGGTCGGTTCAGGAATCAGCCCTGTCAATAAACGTGCTAGAGTTGAAGGCTATTCTTTTGGCCCTCCGGGGGGCCCAGTCCCTCCTCCGGGGCCACCCTGTCAGAGTTCAGTCCGACAATGCCACGGCCGTGGCATATGTCAACAGACAGAGAGGAACCAGGAGTTCTGCAGCTCAAATTCTGGTTTGGGCAGAACAGCATGTTCCAGCAATATCAACCGTGTACATTCCAGGAATAAGAAATTGGGAGGCCGACTACCTAAGTCGAAGCCAGATGATGCCGGTGGAGTGGTCACTCCATCCGGAAGTTTTCCAGTCTCTGGTTCAGAGGTGGGGTCTTTCGGACATAGATCTCATGGCCTCCAGACACAACAGAAAGGTTCAGAGGTTTTGCGCAAGGGCAAGAGACCCCTTAGCGGTGGCAGTGGACGTTATGACAATGCCATGGGAGTTCAGGTTGGGATACCTGTTTCCTCCGATCCCCATGCTTCCTCGCATACTCAGACGAGTAAGGCAGGGCGGTCTGCCAGTAATTCTAATAGCTCCATCATGGCCGCGCCGAGTCTGGTACGCGGACATAATCTCTATGGCGGAAGAACAGGGTTTCCGTCTTCCTGTTTCGAGACGACCTTCTTCTGCAGGGTCCCTTCCGTCACCAGAATTTACCTCAGCTCATTTTAACGGCATGGCTGTTGAAGCCAGCCTCTGAAGGGCTAGAGGTTTTTCCTCCAGCGAAGTGAACACTATGATGCGAGCCACAAAGCCAGTTTCAGCTCGCATCTATCACCGGATTTGAAGAGCCTACATCACATGGTGTGAAAATAGGACATGTCACTCGTTCTCCTTTTGTCTCCCTCGCTTGTTGGCTTTCCTTCAGGATGGCCTGGAAGCAGGGCTTCGGTTAGGTTCTCTAAAGGTCCAGGTATCTGCTCTTTCAGTATTTTTTTCACCTGAAATTAGCGGATTTACCAGATGTTAGGACTTTCCTCCAGGGAGTCTTGCATATTCAACTTCCCTATGTTCCGCCTACAGCACTGTGGGATCTTAACCTGGTACTGGATATGCTTAAAAGGCCTCCTTTTGAGCCATTGCTTCTGGCAGATTTGAAGTGGTTGACCTGGAAGGTCCTCTTTCTTTTGGCTATTGCATCTGCATGTAGAGTTTCGGAATTAGGAGCTCTGTCTTGTCGGGAACCATATCTGGTTTTCCACGAGGACAGAGCGGTGTTAAGAACCCTCCCTTCCTTCGTTTCAAAAGTAGTTTCGGCTTTTCATCTGAACCAGGAAATCGTACATCCGGTCTTCTCATCTACCTCCCATTCGGATCAACAGTCTATGGAAAAGTTAGATGTGGTTAGGGCTCTCAGCATTTATGTCAAAAGAACTTCTCAGATTAGACGTACTGATTCCCTGTTTGTTCTTTATGATGCCAATAAGAGAGGCTAGCCAGTCTCAAAACAGTCCATTGCAAGATGGATTACGGCAACCGTCAAGCAAGCTTACATAAAGGCTAACCGTCCTGTGCCGGAGAGACTTACGGCCCATTCAACCAGATCGGTAGGGGCGTCGTGGGCAGCGAGAAATGGGGCTTCTGCAGACCAGCTTTGTAGGGCAGCCACCTGGTCCTCTGTCCACACCTTTACAAAATTTTACCAGTTTAATGTATTTGCATCCGCGGATGCAAATTCCGCTCGTAGTGCTTTACGAGCGGGGCTTTCAGAGTTGTCCCACCCTTAGGGGGCTGCTTTAGAACGTCCCCATGGTAAGCAGTGTCCCCCAGACTGGATGAAAGAGAAAAGAGGATTTATGTACTTACGTTAAATCCGTTTCTCTGATTCCGTCTGGGGGACACTGCGATCCCTCCCTTCTGCTTTTCTTCTGTGTGCTCTTGTTTGGCTGGCCTTTTCTCCTTGGGCTTTTTAATTAACTGAGCAAGAGGGGACAGAGGGATTGTAGAGGGGAGGGGTCTGTCGGCAGTACTAAAAGTTAACTAGTTAGGTGCCAACACCCCAAGCTCCCTCCACAACCCATGGTAAGCAGTGTCCCCTAGACGGAATCAAAGAAACGGATTTAACATAAGTACATAAATCCTCTTTTTCTTTGTCTTCTTTTGGCAATGATTGTCTATGGGATGGAGGGATTGGAGTGCCCTGTTTGCTCCCGTTCTTGGGGGATGATGGTATGGTTATTATCATTGCTACTATTATTATTATTATCCTTATAGTGTTTTATAAAATGATTAAGCCAGTCATGCTGAAAACCCATAATCTGTCAATGTTGGGAACGTGTATTTGAGAAAGCCCTGACTCTTTTTGCTACTTTTTAATTTTTCTTATATCTAGAGAAAATTGTGGTCTAATAATGATGAATCTCGCTAACTGTGCTCACAAAATATGTAACAATATATATGTACATGTATGTTGATTGTATCTGAAACTAAATTTCTATATGAAACAGTATTGCATTATATTGTGTTTGAACTTCTTCAATAAAAATGTTTAAAAAAATATATATATATATAAAATCATCCTGCATATCTAATATTAGCTGTAATAAATACTAATTTAAAATGCATTAATAGTTTTGTGTCTCCTATATTATCTAATTTGGATTTTCTGTTGTACAGGTACAGCCACAGTGCAGAGGTTCAAGTTCGTCTTCAATTTTTAACTTGTGTTTTCTCAACCTTGGGCTCACCAGATCATTTCAGTACGTATTCACCATGTCACACTTATAATGTGCAACAATATATCAAGTAGTGTATTTGTTTAAGAACCAAAATGAGTATTATTTAAATTTTTACTGATGGTGGGAAAATACTTATCCATCATTTATCTGAGGGACATAGATGTTTGTAATCGCCTGCAACCAGATCTGTGTTGTTTATTCCATTTTGGAGTCATATCTGACTTCATTAGTTTGGCAGTTAAATTTGTTATTCTTTGAGCCGTCTGACTGCCCCATTAGCTTTTTCATATGATAGGGCAGCTATTTGGGCCTAGCATCACCATATTCTTTGGGGCTAATATATTTGAGTCAGCTGATATATATTCGGGAGGAGGAGGCTGCAGACCTTTTTGAGCTTTTAGATATTTCTTTTTATTAAAGTCAGTACCTCTCAGATGGCTCATGATGAAAATGGGATTGTTTAAATTTACTGATAAATCCTGTTTTTCAAAGCCACTGAAGAACATAGTTTAGCCCTTTTTGGTATGTCCTCGGTGAAATACTTTGTGGCCGGTTGGCCTTAGGTTGTTTGGTTCCTCTAGGGTCAATATTGATAGTTTTCTATTCTACCCATACTGGTAAATGTTCTGTGATGCCTCCTTGGCAGCAGGATGCAGAAAGATTAACGGTCTTTCATGGGTGATGGTAATCCCCCATTTGTAAGGTCTGCAAACCACCCCATTGGATTTGGTAAAAAGGATGTATTTGTTTTTAATTTATTTTATGAATATATTAAAATATTGCAGTGGTAGAAGGGGCAAAAGCATAATATGAGCCACCAGATAAGAGTCTAGTGTCCCACGAACGTAAATGGCCAAACTGGGCAAGATCCAGCCGTTTGGTGCTCAGGCAGAAGATTCTTTAACTGGGCCTGTTAGTGCAATTGTAAAGTGACCGCACACACAGGTCAATAGCGCCCATCTGCAGGCATGTTTCGACCACATTTATCAAGAAGTTCGAAATTGATTTGCTCAATTTTAATGAAACATGGGGTCCACTCATGAAGCAATAGAAGGTCAATTGCATGATATCAATGTAGATATTGCAGAGTCAGTGGGTTACCATTCGATTCACAAACACTTTCTCCTTACACCACTTCTTGTTTTTCATTCTTAAAGGACTTAGTTTGGAACAGGTAGACATCTTATGGCATTGCCTAGTAGAAGACTTGGAGTGCTATGACGATGCATTACATTGGTTCTTAAATCAGGTGCGCAGCAAAGATCAGCATGCCATGGGGATGGAAACTTACAAACATCTGTTTTTGGAAAAGGTAATTCAGAGATTTTTATACTTTTCTATGTATTATCCAAGACAGCTGTGATGTCCATTAATGTATTTTTATATTTCTACGTAGATGCCTCAACTTAAACCTGAAACTATCAGCATGACAGGATTGAACCTGTTCCAGCACCTCTGCAATCTGGCGCGGCTAGCAACGAGTGCTTATGATGGTGGCTCAAACTCCGAGGTCAGTTTGGAAATAAAATAGCTCTTTAGAATCTAAATAAGTTAACAGGAGGTTGCAAAAAGCTTATGTAATAAGTGATTTTATATTTATCTTTTAGTTATGTGGCATGGACCAGTTTTGGGGCATTGCACTAAGAGCACATACTGGAGATGTTAGCCGTGCTGCAATCCAGTATATCAACTCGTATTATATTAATGGTGAGGATGAGATTCACAAGCCACTAAAATAGTTGATTTTAAATGTTTTTTTTTCTTTTTTGTTGAACCTGCTGAAAGGAATTCAAGACTTTTTTCTTAATATTGCCTTGTGCTATTTTATATTTGAAAAACAGTTGAATATTTCCAAAAAAGTGCTTAGTTGTTTTAGTCTTTATAATCTAGTTTGTATGCTTTTCTGTGCCTAAAAAAACCCTTTTTTCTTTTCTCCATTTCTCATGACAGTGCAATAAATTGGTGTGGGTGTTTTTATAGCTTAATAGCTTTCCTGATTTCTGTTTTTGGAATCTCTGCTAAACATTCCATTCTTTGACCCAATCATCCTATTTATTTTAGATAGACCTTAGAACTTTAGTTTCTGAATATAGATTTGTCTTGGCACACTATATTACATTAAGTGGAACATTGGGTAAACAATGGGTAACCTACATTTTAAAAATCTAGTTACACCTTAATATAGTATGCCCTTTATTCATAAAAATTATGTTGTATTGCATTGATTTTTTTCAGGTAAAACAGGGCTAGAGAAAGAGCATGAGTTTATTAGTAAATGTATGGAAAGTCTTATGATAGCCTCCAGTAATCTTGAGCAGGACTCTCAATCAAGCCTCACTATCATTGAACGAGGACTCCTGATGCTAAAAACGCACCTTGAAGCTTTCAGGCGACGGTAAGCAATTTTTATTGTATTGTTTAATAGAATTATTTTAGTTTCTATTTTGTTCTTACTGCCAGAATGACATGACTTTAATGAAGATATAAACCACTTAGACCACAAGTTAATAACAAGTTGTATAGACGTACATATGATAGCTGTTTATTTTGATTTCCTTTTGCATTTGGCTTGTATTTTGTTGAGAATATATACCAAACATATTTACTTCTACTTGCCAAGTTACTGGTTAGTAATGCTTTTTACAGGAGTGTGGCATTGATATAAGAAACCAGATCCATACCTTTTTCAGTGTTGGCGAATCAACTGATCCATAGTTAGAGTTGACACACCTCCCTAATCCCCTGATTTTAGCACAGAACACGGTTAGTGGTACAGTCCTTTCTCAGCATTTTCACTTGAGGAAGATGTATTCTGTATATTGGGTAGAGCCTGGGAAAAAAAATTAATAATTCTGCTTTGGAGAGTACGTTTTGTTCTGAACTGCTACACACATATGAACTCTGTACTAGGCTGGAAATGACCTACATGTCCTGGTAATCGCAGATAATTGTCACCTTGAAGAAGTGATTTGATGTATTGTCTGAGAAAACCAAAATTTGCTGTTATGGCCTTAATTGCACACGCTACATATGGAGTGCTTGTCCATTCAAAAACTCCCCGTCCCCCCCCCCCCCCCCCCCATAGGAGGCTGGGATGCACAGTTCGTGCCCTTCTCTAAGTGGATCTGATATCATCATCAACACCATCAACATTTATTTATATAGCGCCAGCAAATTCCGTAGCACTTTACAATTGGGAACAAACATTAATAAAACAATACTGGGTAATACATACAGACAGAGAGGTAAGAGGGCCCTGCTCGCAAGCTTACACTCTATGGGACTATGGGAGTTTGAAACAAAAGGGCCTGTGCTACATCATATTGCACACTGGACCAGCTAGAATGCAAAGGTAAAAGTATTGAGTGGGCTGTGTGATCAGTCACACAGCAATGTTGGTCAGAGGGTTGTTGTCTTGTGTTAGCAGTGTAGAGGGTGGTAATAGGGTAACCTAGGGAGATTAAGATGGTGGTTGTGAAATATCATAAGCTTGCCTGAAGAGGTGGGTTTTCAGAGAACGCCTGAAGGTTTGAAGACTAGAGGAAAGTCTTACTGTGCGAGGGAGGACATTTCACAAAGTTGGTGCAGCCCGAAAAAAGTCCTGTAACCGAGAATGGGAGGATGTGATGAGTAAAAGAGAGATGCGGATCTTGTGCAGAACGGAGGTGTCGAGTTTGGCGATATTTTGAGACAAGTGAGGAAATGTGTGTCGGTGCAATTTTGTTAATAGCCTTGTATGTTGAAGAATTTTATATTGGATTTGTTGAAACACAGACAACTAATGTAGAGACTGACAGAGTGGCTCAGCAGAGGAAGTATACTTTGCAAGGAAAATCAATCTAGCCACAAAATAGATTGTAGGAGTTCAAGTCTGAGTTTGGGATGACCAGTAAGGAGGGAATTGCAATAGTCGATGCGGGAGATGATGAGTGCATGAATTAATGTTTTTGCTGTGTCTTGTGTGAGATATGTGCGTATTCTGAAAATGTTCTTTAGATGTATGTAGCATGATTTAGATATAGAGTCGATGTGGGGAATAAATATGTCCACTTAAGTTAGACCGTAAGTGAATTTTAATAAATAAAATGATTATAGTGTTCACAAACCTCTTTTCTGAGATTGTCATCAGGCAAATATGATTTTATATTCTATTGCAAATGTGAACACTTGCATAGAGGCAGCAGTTATTCTTAATTGTTAGCTGACATTATCATGGAAGTGTCCTATTTGTGGAATGGCACTGTGCATAGGGAAGGCAAACAGTTCTAGCATATCACACGGAGAGTGTTGTGTAATCACAACTGTGGGGGACAGTGCTAAAATAATAATGGAGGGTTTTGGTGGATGCAGTCTATTACTTTTTTTCTGGTGGCAGTTGACTTTTATATAAGTGGTGTCCCATGATATTTAATGCATGCAATTTTGGTAAAAGTTTGATTACCACCATTCTTGTACATATACCCTTATGTTACAAGAAAGGTGGGCTCAAAAAACAGATCGGCACTTGTAATGCATAATAAGTCTTCTCCCAAACATGCATATGGGCATCAGTAAAATGTCACATCCAGCAGATAATGCTTGGTAAACGTGTAAATTAGATTACTACCTTGCTGCTTTGCATATATTTACATGAAGCCCAAGCCCTTCGCACCCATGTAGCTGCAACCACTCTTGCAGAATGAGCTTTAAGAGCTTCTGGCACCTTCTGTTCGTTCCTCTTGTATGCCTGTATAATGACCTCTCTAGTCCAACTTACAATCCTCTATTTGGATAGGATTCATCTTTGACAAGGTCCAGTTGGAATGACAAAGAGCTGATATGTATTCCTTACTGCTTTCATTCTAGACACACAGATTGCATGACTAGTTACAGTGCATGTAGCTTTTTCTCTTTTTTTATTATCTGGTTGTGGGACAGAGAGGTGGAAGTATAATTTCCTGATTGATATAGAAGGTGGTAACTACTTTAAGTAGGAAATCAGGGTTAGTTCTCAATACTAACTGGTCTATGTAAATGTAGAAAAGGTTCTTTATTCCATAAGGCATGCAATTTCCTGATTCTATGAGCAGAAATAATTGCCACAAGGAAAGCTACCTTGAGTGGAAGCCACCTAAGGGAGACTTCTTGTAAAGGCTAATAAAGATCAATCTTTAAAGTTTCCAAGACAATATTGAGATGCCAAGCTGCTAAGAAGGATCTGACTAGAGGCCAAATTCTCTTCACTGCTTGAAAAAGAAAAACAGAGATTTGCAAATGCTAATTTATTATACAGAAAACACTCTCAAGGTTGAAAGAGCAGGAACTTTATTAAGTTCCTGCTCATGAAGAAAGTCAAGATTGTGTAAAATAATAGCAGATGTTGGATCTAGTTTAGATTTACACCACAGGATAAACTTAGTCTAAATTTCCAAATGTTATAGTAGACAAGAACAATTGGGGGACACTGGAGGTATAGTGTAGGTGGGCACGTGGCACTTTAAGAAAGTTGTTAGCTAGCCCTAGCTCCTCCACCTCTCTTCCCCACTTCCTGCTAAAGCCTCGGTTTAGTTGAAGTGCCTATTCATGTAGGATGTATATAGCTGCTAGGGAGATCCTATTGGCTTATATTTATTAATTAATTTATTTATTCATTTGTTTTTGTTTTCTGGCTGCTAGCTGGTCCACACTGGGGGGGGGTGGCATCAGGGATTCATTGGAGCCTTGTCTGTGGTCGCACTCTTTTCCCCCCTCCACCCCCCTTACATACAATGGCGCTGCTACAGCAGTGCTGACATACTGTGTGTCTGTAGTGTTGCACCGCTGCTGGTCCCTGTGTGTCTGCAGCTGGAGGCTTTGTGTTGTTTTACAGGGGTGGTTGAAGCGTTGCTGTGGTGCTACCAGCCTTCTGCTTGAGTGCGTCAGTCACTCTTTTGGTGGCAGCAAAATTGGACCTTGGTGACAATGAATGCCAGCCTTTGGGGTTAGGGTGCAGTCTGTCTTCACTCCTGGGTTTGAGGCTTTGGGCTCTATTAGAATCCAACCTTTCTTTCATTGTAATGGTACTGCGAACAGTGTTCTGCACATTGAGCAGCACGCAACATTTACGTAGATGAAGATACCGTTGGACAGTGTCACATAGGTGTGCTGTACCTTGATTCACTGTGGTGGCGCCAAGAGTTTTTTGTTTTTTTTAGTCATAAGGTTGTACAGTCATACAAATCTTCTTCCCAGGGGGAGGAGAACAGGGAAGCGTATTTCTCAGCAACCAGACTTGGTGGAACTACATAATTTAGTTTGCCTATTCCAGAATGAGAGATCCTTTTTCTATCTCAGTAGACACCATGTCCGTTCTTTGGTCCCGCTTAGTTACTTTGTCCCATCGGTATCCTATTCCGAGTGTCTTGAAACACGTTATATGAGAGGGTGTTCTTGTGATCTGGTGGCCCAGGTTGACCCCTGATGGTTTGGTACACCAACGTTTTCTCCATGGCGGGACGGTCGGTCATGGCAGCTGCAGCTACAACTAGCCATGTTAAGTCAAAGTCTGTTATCTCTGTTAGGACATCTGTCCTTAACGCCGTGGCTGTTCGAGCTAAGGGATTTTCTGAGCGCGTGGTGCAAACCTTATTTCGGGCTTGCAAGTCAGGTTCAGCTACAATGTTTGCCTTGTCTTGAAGATATCATCATCATTATTTATATAGCGCCACTAATTTCACAGCGCTGTACAGAGAACTCACATCAGTCCCTTTCCCATTGGAGCTTACACGCTAAATTCCCAAACACACACACACACACACACACACACACACACACACACACACACACACACACACACACACACACACACACACACACACACACACGGGTCAATGTAATAGCAGCCAATTAACCTACTAGCATGCTTTTGGTGTGTGGGAGGAAACCCACGCAAACACGGGGTGAACATACCAGCTTCAAACAGATAAGTCCATGGTTGGTAATCAAACTCACAACCCCAGTGCTGAGATGCAGAAGTGCTAACCACTAAGCCACCATACTGCCCTGTATGTCCATGTACCCTGCTTTTTCCACTGTCTGACTCAGCACAGGACTGTGGAATTGTAAATCAACAGCTATAATAATAATAATTAATATTATTGTTAGTGAGTTTGAGCAATACTGCGCTTTTATATCCCCTTTACTTTCCTTATAACTGCAGTAGAACTTGACTGACAGTGAACACTGAAACATTGTATTGTCTGGTTTGGATAAAGAGAGGTATCTTTTCTTTCTTGTTTCCAGGTTGCTTATGCTCGTGCAGGACAGGCTGCTTGTTTGCGCCTTCGTTCCCCTGATGGTCAGGTGTCAGAGCGCCTTTAGTTTTAAGATTGGTGTTGACTGCTTTACAGCATTCCCCATTTGAACCCCTAGACACGATGGATTTGATGTTTCTGACTTAGGGAAGCAAGTTGTCCGCTTACTCTTCCTTTTATTGTTCATGATTTTCAAGCAGTTCTTTGACCTAAGCTTTCCTACTGCCCTAACGTGGTGTAAAAATTCTGTGTAGTGGGGCTAGTCAGTCGGTTCATGAAATTATTCAGTCTCGCTTATAGAAGTCTGTGTTTGCTTTCTGGGTAGCAATGCATGATGCCTCATCTGAGCACCTGTGTTTGGCGCCAATGGTCCTCCTTTTCATATGTTTACTCTGTTTTCTGGTTTCACTTTTGCATCTGGGGATGCCAGTTCTTACTGATTTTGAACAGTTTTGCACACCAGGACATCTCACCCATAACTGTAGTTTTGGGATGTCTCCGGGTTCCCCCAATTGGAAGTGGGAGAAAAAGGATTTTTATACTTAAGTAAAAGCCGTTTCTCCTAGTCCATTGGGGAACACCAGAAGTCCGTCCTTTGGAGCTCTGATTCCTCTTTCTATTGTCTCTTTTCCTTTGAGGCTTTGTTTATGTTTAATAAATTGAGGCTTAAGCAGGAAGTGGGGTATAGAGGGGGAGGTGGTAGGATTAGTGAGCAACTTTATTAAAGTGCCTCAAAGTGCCACATGTCTATCTCACCAATTCTATACCCCCAATGGACTAGGAGAAACAGTTTTTACGGAAGTATAAAAATCCTATTTTCCTCTCCTGCAGTACCACATCAATCACCTAACTCCCTTGTGTCTTAACAATAACCCCTCATTCTCCATGCTATCAAAGAGAGATCCTCTGGATTTGGATGAGGATTGTGCTCTGGTACAAAGGATCTACCCATAATGGTAGAAGCCAATGATGTTTTAAAAACATATCTCAATCTTCTGTAGAGTACTTGCAATGAGAGGGAAAGAATGGAACGCATATCCCAGCTGAAAGTTCCTTGGAACTGGCAATTGCGTCTATTCCTTCTGCCACTGAGATTTTGTGAAGAGTAAAACTGAACTACCTTTTGTGTTCTGGTTTGTCACCATCAGACTGTTAGAGGAGGACCAAACATCCAGATTAGTAACTGCCATTGGCTACAACATTTGCCATGTGAAGTGCAGAGAGATGGTGGATTGTCTTTCACCCAAGATGTAATTGACAATAGTCTGACATCATAGTCCTTTTTCTTGGTACTTCCATGGCGGTTCAAAAAGACGACTACAGTTCTGTTAGAGAAGATTCTGAGATGTTTGTGTAATAAGAATAAGGAAATGCTGAATTGCATTCCACACTGTCCCCATTTCCAGAATGTTTGTGTGCTGTTTTGTTCTGAGACCATGTACCCTGCTTCACGCTTAAGGAGATATGCTCCCTATCTTGTGTACCTGAAATCTGTTGTGAGCACTATCCATTCTGGCCCTGCATTCCTTCAATCTTGTATCCTGCTGCTAGTTGAGACACACCCTGTTAATTTTGAGCTGAATGACTTGCTCTAGATAGGTTTGTCTGTGAGTAGGTCTAATTGAAGTTCCTGCATATGCCACTTTGCCCAAAGGAGAATGTCTATGGTGGAGAAGAACATCCTCAGGAGACAGACATGTCCTTATTGGGATCTGTTGTTGAGATGTATGCTGGTATGACACTGGATCTTGGCAAGTATTTCTTCTTGATAAGGACACACTTTCTTATGTAGTGTCCATCAGAACACCCTGGAACTTTTGCTGCTGAGAGTGCACCAGATTACTGACTGTTCACCACATTTATTTTCCAGCCATGGCCCTGCAGAAACAATATTGCCTGGGCTTTTCTGACTTTAATAGTGTGTTCCAAACTAGGATGTTGTCTTAATACGGAAAATGAGTGATTTCTTTCTTTCTCAATTTCGCTACAATAGTAACTAACATCTTGGTGAAGGTTCTTGGAGATGTAGCATAGCTAAAGAAAAGGCAGATGAATTAGATGTGATGACCCAGAATAAAAAAATTGAGGCATTTTTGCTATTAAGCTGCAACAGGAATATGAAAATAAGCATCCTTAAGAGCTATGGATGAAATCTACATGATGTAACAAGCACCTCTAACTATGGGGTTACCTAGAACGGCAGGCATTTTGGGAGTGGATATACGCTCCGTCATGCTGGCATGTGGTGCTCGTAGGTGTCCAGGGATTCATAGTCACTCAGTGTTCAGTGATGGGCAGCTCCTAAGCAGTGCCCAGTGTTACTGCTATTGGGTACAAGGAATGACACAATGGTTCTGAGGTCACCCTTTTAGCATGTAGTCCCTTGATGTTCTCTGTCTTGCTGCTCACCCCAGAAAAGTTAGTTTGAAATTCAATTCAAGCTTTGTTTGAAAGTAGAAGGTAGTAACTAGCGGCCCCTCGTCCCTGCTCACAACTCCAAAGCTACACCGCCTGAGAACCACCAAAGGCCAGGTAAGCAAACTACATTACAGAAAATAACACACATTACTACCTGCAACTACTCAAGATAGAAACAGGAAAATATTGTCAGGGAGAATGAAGGATAATCTCCACTATATACTATCTAGTTTCTTTTTCCTGACTCTAGTCAAGCTTAGAGTGGGCAGGGGAGGGCTGGCAGACTTTAGCCCGGTGGGCAAGCACACAGCACTGGCCCATAAGTAGTGGCCTGTCCTTAAATGGTAGTCTTTGGTACAATATATATTTATCTATATAAAAAGAGCCTATTTTAGTGTTGCTTAATCCATATATATATTTTTATGCCCAGGCCCAGAGCAGGGATTAAGACTTTGGGGGTCCTGGGCACTTTAGACAGGGTAACACCCTATGATGTAGTCTGAAGATGATGACTGGTCAGAAGATCCGCGGCCAATGATAGTGGGTGGCTGGTCCCGGAGGAGGGGCCAGCCACCAAGCAATTAAGACTTGGTCTGGTCATTGAACCAGCCCAAATAGTCTGATTTTGTCCAGCCCAGCCCATCCCTGAGAAGGGGATTAACCCATTGTGCAGGCTGCCAGGGGCGCTTAGAGTGGAAAAATATATAAGGATATCCTATGTTTGCTTGTAAACCAATATATAAATGTATTTATTTTTATTATCCATCTGTTTCTCATGTAGGTTTGCCTATCACCTAAGACAGTGGCAGATTGAAGGCACTGGTATTAGCAGTCACTTGAAAGCACTGAATGACAAGCAGTCCTTACCCCTAAGGATTGTGTGCCAGCCAGCAGGGCTTCCAGATAAGGTCAGCACATTACATACTTCACATAAATATTATCAGCACGGTTACATTGCTGACAAAGATGTTGTTATATTTCAGATGACGATAGAAATGTATCCAAGTGATCAGGTAGCTGACCTGCGGGCTGAAGTCACCCACTGGTATGAGAACTTACAGAAAGACCAACTGAACCAACAACCTCAACTTCAGGAGTTTGGACAGAGTAGTCGGAAAGGAGATTTTCCTGGTGAGCAGTGATGTTTTCAAGTTTGTTTTCTAAGTCAAAGTCAATGTAGGTTTATAGTGGGAATTGTGAGGCATATGAAAGCTTGAATCAGGGCTGCACTCTCTTGAATACAGTCAATGCTGACATTTTATTGACTGATAATACTATACCAAAATGTGTCTAGAACTGCATGTAGCAGAGGGAGCTATAATGAAAGGATAACAACCCTAGATAATTTGAAATTAATTGGTATATTGTGTGTATTATTGTATGTATGGTTTTTTTTATATATAGGTATCTATATAATTTCTCCTTCAGCTGTACAGGGCACAGATGGTGGGTTTTTGGTTTAACATTTCTTTGGTTATGCTTGTTTATTTTTTGTGCCTTGTTCATTCACGGCAACTGGCTGTGCTCCTTTTTTCACACTACATTTAATAATGTGTAATGTATATTGTGACAGGATGGACCGCCTATGCCACCCTGTCTGTTGTGCTGGGGACCAGCTGGGCTTGCCTTGCCACTGTCCCCATTTCTTTATCCCTAATGCGCCCCTCCTGTCGCAGTAGAAGTAGCCTACTGCCAATACTAGGTTTCTTTGCCGGCACCTAGAACCGGTTCCTTCTGGGTAACTTTCGCTACTAGTGTACCCCCCATTGGGTGCCTGGACTGGTACCCCTGACCTCTTCCTTTATATCAGGGTTGCTGTGGATGGTTCCCCCTGGCCTATCACAGTGGCCAGAGCTGCAGGTAGCGGGCAGAGCATTGGTACTGGTTCCAGGGTCCCAACCTCAGAATAGCCAGACAACAGATTAGATTTGGTCTAATCTGCGGGTCACCGGAATTATAGCAGGGTAAGTAGTCGTCAAAGCAAGTTTTTGAAGCAGTGATGTTTTATTAGTTCAAGTAGCCCTTAAAGGACAGTTAAATCCACTAGTTTAATGTACTAAGGTTCTCCAGAAGTACAGATGGTATAATGATACATGGTTAAACAGTGCTCGTTTTTATACAGTTGTGGACAAAGCCTGGCAGGGGGGTAAATCGGTCTCCTTTTTCGACCAGGCCCAAAATGTCCTTTAACATCAGGATGTGAGATGTTCTTTAAACTAAATGCAATTTATACATAACAAAATGTATACTAATCTGTGATATCCTAAATCACATTGTATCCTGAATCTACATTGTTCAGATGTCTCTCTACCAAGACATGAAAACAGGTAACAACCTCCTGCTGGGCCTTCAGGCTAACTCAGGTTTTTTGTCACTTCTGCAATCAAAAGACTGACTTCCTGCTATCAGCAAAACAGACTTCCCAAACCTAACATAATATGTTAGAAATCAATACATCAGAAATCAGTACATTTGCAATGATATAAATTAGTGCACTACGCTAATAGAATAAGCAAACAAAATTTGGGCGCTCAATAAACACTTAAAACTATTTATTCAGCAGATAAAATACATATAATATAATGAATGTGGCCATAGACACCACAGGGTTAACACAGCACGTAATAGATATATGAATGACATATAATCTCTAAAAAAAGAGATAATGAATTGCAGTGGTTAAATAGCAAGTAGCACAAAATACATGTATATAATACAGCGGATCAAGTGGATATATTAGGCTCAACAATAATAACATTAAATTGCATATAATTCTGGCAAATGAGGAACAGATAGATGAATGCAACGCCACAGTCTATTGTGCTCCGACTCGTGGGGTAGGGAGAATGTGTGTCAAAATCCCTAGGTGATTACTACTTAGCTCCAGCAATATGGAGTCTAATTGGTTTATCCTCCTGCCGAAAAAGGTCTAACACAGCTGTGTGTGTATTGGACTAAAGTTCATAATATACACGATGTCCAGAAAGACCAATAAAATACAATATCACCTGCTTCTCCATCCAGCTGGTGGAGCTTGCAGAGAGCCGTCCCGCTTAGAGGCACTTGTATTGAGAGATGAATACTCGTACTGTGCTGTATTGGGACTCGCAGGAAGAGAATAATTTAAATATATTTATACAATAACATATCTATAAGTGATCGAGCCACATATATGTTCCAAGGTTAAATACTCGATGACCAGTGGGTTTTCATCCCAGAACAGGTCAAATTTCACATTTTAGGAATATGTCGGTTTAAATGGGAATTATAATTTTTCTTATTGATCTTCCCAGATAAGTTTTTCCTTTATTATT
This sequence comes from Mixophyes fleayi, assembly GCF_038048845.1. Lineage (NCBI taxonomy): Eukaryota > Metazoa > Chordata > Amphibia > Anura > Limnodynastidae > Mixophyes > Mixophyes fleayi. The sequence continues at coordinate 299,678,502 of NC_134404.1, read as the reverse complement.
GTTTTGGGGACACTGCACATTTGGGATATAGCGGAGCTTCCATGACTTTAGTACTTTAAAAAAAAATCTTCAACAGTTTGTTGCTCCTCATTCCTTTGTATCCCTATTCTGCAGGAAACTCTGTTTTTTGTTTCTTTTTGTATTGTTAGAGATCCTATAGGCCATGGGTGCCTTTTTTTGTTAGCTGCCCCAGCAACTTGATTTTATTTTATTTTTTTATGCTACCACTGCAGTGGTTTAATTGGCTCAGGCAGCCTCACTGGGCTCCTTGTGATCCCGAGTGGGCTGAAAGCTGTCGTTCTTGGCACCTACCACAGCTCCACCTATGGGATCCTCTGTAGGGTTCCTTATCAATATTAGATACATGTAGTGTCATTCAAAGTTGCCCTGGGGCATTCTGCTGCTAAAGGTAAGGCTCCGATGTGGAGAAGGCCATCTTCTGCCTCTCATGAGGGACATCCCCATGGGTGTAATCACCCCGTTGCTGTCAGAACAAAGGGGAACCAAAAAGTTTTTGGTTCAAAATCCAAACAGTCCTTTTGGGTTTTTAACATCAAGACCCTCAATACATACTTTTGAGTGGACAGGTTCAAGATGGAATTGTTTTTCTCTTTCATCAGGAGCATTGAACAGGGCGATTTCATGGTATGTATGGTCGTCAATGATGCCCATTTGTATGTTCCAATTCCGAAGGTTCCTAATAAGGAACTTAACAGGCTTTAGTTAGATAGACAATGTGACTAGATGTGAGGTAATTAACATTTCAAAATTGGGCACAGAAGTTTGACAAATGATTTCCAAAAGCAACATATGACATACACTGCTCTATATTGCAGTCAAATATCAAAAAAATAAATAAATTATATTTTGAGAATTTTTTGAGCTTAATTTTTGCTTTTTGTCAGTGATTTTTTTCATGAGTAGTTCAGTTTCTTAACCCATACACCAGAAAAACATCCTGGAATGGCTTCTGGCAAAATGTACCCAAGTGTGTGGTTGTGTTAGGGAATTTAGACTCTAAGGGGTAGTGATTGATGTGACTGATTGAAATATTCTCTGTATAGCACTGCATAATATGGTGGTGCTGTATAAATAAATATGAATAGCCAAGGAATTGATCAGGATTTACTTTTTTAAAACTTTAAGGGGGGGGGATTCAATTGGCCGCGTTACTGTAAAAGATAACGTGGTCAGCACACTATTATGGTAATAGTGCGCTTAATTACCATTAATACGGTAATTTCAATGCTGGCCTTTTGCTCCCTGAGCCGTCAAATTTGACGTTTTCAAAACCTTATAAATCAAAAACTGCATGAGATAAGAACTTCAAATTCTGGCTTTGCAGTCCATTAAATATACCAAATGAAATCAAAATTGGGAAACTTAAGGTAATAAAAAATTTTGATCAGCTGATGTGGAATGACCCCGTTTTGACACCTCATGGTTCATATTGTTTCCATTAAAACAAATTACGACGCATGTTTTCCACAATGTCTGCCATAGAAGATACCCTAAACTTCATAAATATTGGTATGAAACTCCTTGTATACCCTTTTGCTTTACTGTAAAGTAATTAAATAAAAGGTTACAAGCTGTATTTGAATTATTTTATAACCCTAGGTGGTCTCATGGGCCCAGTTCGAATGATTTCATCTGGTCATGAATTAACAACAGATTATGATGAGAAGACACTTCATGAGTTAGGATTTAAGGATATGCAGGTATTTCCAGCATGTGAATGTCATCCATACTTTGAAACGATTGTTTTGTTTTAGACGAAAATATTTCCCATGCTAACATTTTTGGTGTTTGACATATTAGCCTTTTCATACCCTCTAAACTTGCATAAAGTTAAGTGCATTCCTTGTAGGGGATAGTATATAAATATGCAATAATCTCATGTTTGCATATCTCGCCAAAAGAACAAATACTTTGAGGATTGTGCATTCTGTTTATTTCCAAGCTCTTTATCGAAGTGACAGGTATATTATAATTCTACCATATAGCCGCTATATATTATTTCAGTCAACTCCTATTAATGATTTCTTCGACAATACAACAAGTGTGCGCATATGTCTATATAATAATATAATTTTTATGTCGATAGAAATTCAAAACCATTCTTGTATACTTTTGTCAGATGGTCTTTGTGTCTTTGGGTGCACCACGTCGGGAAAGAAAAGGAGAAGGTGTGCAACTTCCTGCATCTTGTCTGCCGCCCCCACAGAAAGAGAACATCCCCATGCTTCTCCTCCTTCAAGAACCTCATCTAACCACTCTATTCGATCTGTTGGAAATGTTAGCCTCTTTCAAGCCCCCTTCAGCAGAGATGGATTTAGAAGATATTGAGGTAGGGTTTTTTAATTTGTTTTTTTACATTGTTACTCTTTTCTGAGAAGAACAGATGTTGGAAATATGAATGCCAGTTGGGAACACCAAATCTTGTACTTACATTACACGCAAAATAAAAATTTTCCATGGACAGTAATGAATATTTTGCCATTTGATGTTTCCTGATTGCAGAGTGCTAGGTGCGAGGAGCTGCATCTCCATGCTGAGAATCTCTCCAGGCGTGTGTGGGAGCTGCTGATGCTGCTTCCAACCTGTCCCAATATGATGCAGGCTTTCCAGAATGTGTCTGAGGAGCAGGTGAGCAGAGCACACTACTATTCACAGGAATTCTATCTGCTTACCTGCACCCTTATTTCAGTGCCCTGCACCATGATGCTGGAGAAAGAGGGACATTGTTTTCATTTTTTACTGGGCATGACTTGATAAGTTTGTAAGGGTTGTCTTGTAGTGCGGGAAAAATTGTCCTCAAAATGTCAAACATTTGTTACAGTATTTCATACATACATTCAATTCAGTTTTTAGGTTTTCTCATTTTCCCATTTTAAAAAAGGTTAACGATGGACCTTGTTGGAAAGACTTACTTCGGATAAAAAGCGCTCACAAACTTCTGTATGCTCTTGAAATTATTGAAGCCTTGGGCAAGCCAAACAGGAGAATAAGGAGAGAGTCTACGGTAATAAAGATTTACATTAGTGTAAACTATTCTTGTATAACAAAAATGTCTGACTTTGCTTTTTTTTGTTTCTTTTTTTTTTTTTTTTTTATTTCTTCACTTTTTTATGTTTTGGGCATTGAATGTTTACATAACAACCAAATTTGTTTCCTCATTACTGTGAGAGTTAATTAAGAAAGGATACATTGAACAAAGCATTCTTTGTTAAGCTTAAGATGCGTACATGGCAGAGTTTGATGGATTAGATAGATATCTCGCTTTGACTTTGGTTCTCAAGAAACCAGTTACAAATTATGAATGTGAAGAAGATTTGTGTGATCAGTCTTGACATCTATTTTGTTAGTTCAGGTGTCATTAATGTGTGGGAAGTAGGCAGAAACAAAGTGCCCTGTTTTGTTTATTTAGCTAATTTTTATCTTTTTTTTCATAGATAAAATAAATAGTGTATAGTAGTCATTCTCAAACACAAGTACCACAAGCAGTTTATGTTTTAAGGTTTTCTCTCTGTGGAAACAAGTTTGCTAATTACTGACCAGCACGATAAATTAGCTCATCTGATTTAAGAAATCCTGAAAACATGATCTGTTGGTTGGCAGTGGAGAACCCCTGCTATAAAGTATCTTCCCCCCCCCCCCCCTTCCCCCCCTTTCACACTTTCCATTTGGGTGGTCTTGAAAAAGGTCTTTGTTGGACTTAAGTGTTGATGGTGAGCACATAAGTACAGCAAGTTGTCCCTCATCAAGGGTTCAATTCGACACTCCTTGGGGAAGGCTGCAGAGAGGGTTGACAGGCTTGGGTAGCGAGCCATCCACCTCCCAAGCCCTCTGACAAGCAGTCATAATGACGGCCTGCTTGCACACCAGGGATCTCCGGTTGTGGAAACCGGTCTGCTTCTCATCTGGGATCATTGGTTCAATGCTACCACTGACGCCTTAGTGAGAGGCATCGTAAGTTGAGAATACATTTTAGATCTTAAGTCTCTGCTAAGGCACCTTTCTCTGGCCTCAGTTGGAGGGCACCGGTGTCATTAGGGTATAGAGAAGAACGGGGTGAACTAGCACTTTACGAAACTTCTGTTAAATCGCCCTAGCTCCTCTCGCTCTATACCCCCACTTCCTGTTTTCTCGGTTTAGTTTAAGTGCCTGGTTAACAGGTTGTGTTTGGATTGTGCAGCAGCCCAATTTTGTTTAATTTTCTTTTCTTGTAAATGCTGCAAAACAAAGCATGACCAGGTTTCGGTCCTTTCGATCCTCAGGCAGGTCTGCCACCAAGGGTGGTTTGCAGTGTGGGCATCAGGCTTGGTCCAGTCGGCGTCTGCTAACTAAATCCGCAGACAAGCAGTCGGAGTGACGGACATTCTCTCCCTCCATGGTCGCCCATGGTATAAACCAGTCTTCTCTTATTCAGGGATCGATGGTTTCAGTATACCACTGTTGTGCGCCAGCTGCTTTGCCTAGACATGTTAACTCAAGGTCTCTTCTGTCATCTAGATTTGGATTGACTGGCTTTAATAGCGTGGCTGTTGAAGCCGTGATCCTTCGAGCTAAGGGTATGTCTGAGTGCATGGTGCAGACCATTCCTCGGGCTCAGAAACCGGGATTGGCCAAGGTTTATAATTGGTTCTGGAAGACTTATATTGTCTGATGTGAAAAGAACAGGTTTCCTATCTTTCCTTTTTGGTTGTACACATTGCTCATGTTCTTGCAAGCTGGGCTGAGTGCTGGTTGGTGCCTTAGTTCTCTTCAAGGTCAGATGTCAGCTATTTCGGTCTTTAAAAGAAAAATCGCTTTGACGCGTAATGTACAAACCTTCATTTGGGGGTTGCTTCTTTTTTAACCTCTGTATGTTCTATTGGTATGCCTTGGGATTTAAATTTGGTGTTAAATACTTTTCAGCATCCGTCTGTTGAACCCTTGGCTACGGTTGATTTCAAATTTTCTAAACTGGAAGACTATCTTCCTTTTGCTCATCTATTCGGCAGGAGCTTACAGCCTTATCTTCCAAGTCTCCTCCTCTTGTTTTTCATGAGGATAGGGCAGTTTTTCAGACCAAGCCTTCATTCCTCCGTAAATCAGGACATCATCATTCCTGCCCTGACTACGTCTCAGTCTTAGGAGGACGAAGTTTCAATTCATTCTCTCACTGTGATCCAGGCTATTGCGTACTTGTGTGTTGGACTCAGGATGTGCGTAAGACTTGGAATCTTCTGATCCTCTGTGATGCACACATGAATGGCCAGCTTCCAAAGTGACTATTGCTCGGTGAATTACGGGTGTAATGCTTCAGGCTTATAGTGATGGTGCGTATTCTATTCCAGATAAATGTCGAGCTTACTCTACGATTTCAGTGAGTGCTTCCTGTTTGACACGCCATGATGCCTATATTGAGCAGCTGTGTTGGGCAGCAATGTGGTCTTCTGTGCACATGTTCATGTGGTTTAGTGGACCACAGGTTTAGTGTGTTTGCATCAAAATATGGTTTGTGCTGTTCCTTCTGAACGTTCCCTCCCGTGATGTGACTTTGGGATGTCCGCAGTGTCCCCCTAAAGGAGGCCAGGTATTTATTCTTACGCAATATCTGTTTGGGGAACACCAAGCGTCCACTCTTGAGGCTCTTGTTTCTCCTACTGTTTGATATGTTGACTTTTTTTTAAAGAATATTGTTTTTTTCTCTCTTCCAGGTATTTAATCTATTAGGTCCTCTATCTGTGGGCTTGGCTATATATAAACGGAAGAAACAGAAAGTGAGGTATAGAGATGGAGACGTTAGGGCTCCTCTTGCAAGGAGTGATGAATGTGCAGCCTCCATACATTCCCCCAATAGCTCCTTTGGTTCTCAATATGGTGCTGACAGCATAACAGCACTCTCTTTTGCAAAAAAAAATTGATTCAGTTGAGTTTCTTATCTGGATGGCTACCTTTCTGTTGGCTGTTTCCATAGCTAGGAGAGTTTAATAGCTTGGGGGCTCTATATTGTAGGTCTCAATTTTGCATCTTCCATGAGGACAGGCCTGTGCTTAGGACTAAACATGCTTTGCAGCCCAACGTTGCTTCAAATCTATATCTGAATCAGGGCATTGTGAATTTGGTCTTAGACTGGGATGAGTTTCCAAAGAGTGCTCTCTTAGATCTCTGGATGTTATTAGGGCATTGATGACCTATGTACATAGGACCTGGGAATTGTACAGGATGGATGACCTGTTAGACCCTTACGATATCCACGTGAGAAGTTGTCCAGTGTCTAAACATACCACTGACAAGTGATTTACTTCGGTATTTCTTTAGGCTTACTTTGGGGCAGGACAGCCTGTTCTTGAAAATGTAAGAGCAAATTCCACTTGATCAGCAGGTGGCTCGGCACAACACATCCACTGAGCAGCTGTGCTGGGCGGCCACCTTCACAAAGTTCTTTAGATTCAATACTTGTGTGTCCAAAGATGCCAGTTTGGACATAAGATTCTGTGCACTGCAGCTTCAGGCTACAACAACTTGAGGGGGAAAACGTACATAAACATTATAATTTTAACATTCATGACGGGTCCTTTTAAACAATCCTGCAGTGTAAATTGACAGCTATACACTGGACATGTTTAGCATGCAACTGGCCTTCAACACTGCAACACTTTAGTCAGATGAGTCCTGCAAAAAAGGGATTGGCATTCCAACCTTGTCAGCCTAGTCTGCGCTCACACATTTGGTTGTTCAGCTGCTGATGGGCCCCATATTGCTTTGGCTTAACATTCATATATACTTGCAGTATTAATAGCAGTGTGTTTGCCATATACTGCCTGCAGGCAGTAGATTTTTTGTTTTATGCGAACTTAAGAATGTTCAATAATTATCTGCCTGGTATTGCAGAGGCAGTCTATTTCTTCCCCCACTCTCATAATGGTTGATACTGCTGACTCTTGTAACAATTGCTTGAATCCATTGCCTGAGAACTCAAACTATGAAACAAGGCACACCTCCAAGATGGACATATAAGAAAGTTTTTCCACAGGGTTGTCTGCACTGCTAGGCTAAAATAAAAAGTAATTATTAGTTTCTGCAAAGTTATTTAATATTCAAAATTGTGACTTTCAAAATGGATTGCCTTTTGGATCCAGCATAAAGGTGCTATATTAGGAATTACACATATGATGTACCCCCCTTTAAATACTATGTAGTTTAGGAACAAGTTGTTGTTTTATTTATAAGGCACCACTAGGGTTCAGCAGCACCGTACACAGAATGCTAGAACATACAACAAAATTATAACTACAGTAACAAAATTAAATAAATACAAATATACTTAATTATATGTCAGGATCTATTTTCATTTTAATTCTTGCATCCACTCTGCTTTGTATATATGTCCAAAAAGGTCTTTACTTAGCAGTATCCAGTTTAAACATATAACAACATTGTATTTTACATTTTTAACTTTAAGGGGGGTATTCAATTGACGGCGGGATCGCCGAAAATCCCACGCTCTAAAAATATTACCCTTAATACAGTAATATCTCGCTGGATTTCACTGCGAGCTGAAATCCAGCAAGTAAATTACCGTATTAACGGTTTTTACGCACAGAATTACCGTTTTAACTGTAATATTTTTAGAGCGTGGGATTTTCGGCGATCCCGCCGTCAATTGAATATGCCCCTAAGAAACTCTAAATACAATGTTTTATTTTTTGCAAGTTAATAAATGGTGTTGCTCTTTATATTACAGGGCAGTTATAGTGATTTGTATCCAGACTCTGATGACTCTAGTGAAGATCAGATTGAGAACAGTAAAAACACATGGAGCTGCAAGGTACAGTTTTAAATATATGTCCTTATACACTATAACCTTTTTGTATTTTAAATCTATTTCTTTTGCACATACAGTTGGGGGATGCTGCTCACCATGGAGTATAGAGGGTGCTGTGTGGAGTTAGGCACTTAAAAGACCTGTTTGGCCTGCTCCCCTCCCCGCTATGCCCCCTTCTGGCCAGAAATATCCGGTTTTATTTTAGTGCCTCTGGAGTGGGCACGTATTTCTTTAACTTAGATTTAATTTATTTTATTATTTTTTTCAACAGCAGTGTTCAATGGTGTTAACAGCGTGAACACCACACCAGGGAGGGAAAGCGCATACATCGCTTAAAGCCGCACTTTCCCCTTCTACTAAGGCTGAACACTGAATTAGGCTCCCGGGCAGAAGTGATCACTCGGTCACTCAGAAAGTGACCGGGGACACAGCGCTGTACCAGGATACCAGGTGGACCGCGGTAGCGCTCCAGTCTCCTATTTATTGCTGGGTTGAGACTGAGCTGCCGGTGGTCTCTACCCACACCTGCGCTTCACAGCACCGTTGAGGACAGACAGGGCGATGCCAGATACCAAGTTGTGGGCAGTTCACTGGCAGGAAGCTCTGGCCACACAGCTCCTACCAGTCTTTTTTGTGGATGATCTGGGTGCCATTTTGTGTAATGGACAAGGTGCTTCTAGTGGGAGGTGACACTCCTTCCTGGACTTTCCTCACAGCAGCAGCCATTTCACACTGCTCACAGCCTCTACGGTGCCTGTCATGATTGTCCTGAGGAAAAAAGTTTTCAATTCTCTGGCTGAATGAATGTTTTATCTCATGCTCTTTGACTGTGATTGATTGAATTTTATATTTTCTTATATAGGTATAATGTCCTTTTTTTTTTTTTATATATAAAGCAGGCACTACCTCACAAACACGCACAAAATTACCTTGTGGACGGTCACATACCCTATGTGTGACCTAGGCCAGTGCTTATCTGGGGAGACCTCCACCATGCTGGAACCAGCCTGGGTCAGGGAATGGTAGGTGTTGACAATTCTAACTCTCTTGTCCTAGGTACTCAGTCTGCGGACGCACTTTCCTCGGGACAGGCGTCGCAGAGAGTCCAGGTGATGTCAACGATGACTATTGCTCCTTCCTGGATGCAAAACTTGGAAAGATCTGTACAAGGTCTGGTCAGATTTTCTTCATCCCTGGAAAGAATATTAGTCGTCTTCCTCAGGTAAGCAGCGCAATCGCCAGGTCCAGTTTCAGGTCCAAGAGCTGTCAGAGTCAGACATTGACCCCTCTCTTATGGAGGAAGGTGAACTTGTTGAAGACTCAGACACTGAGCAGTTATCTGGGAGCATGATTCCTCTAACCGGCAAGGAGTAGAGTACCACATTGTAGCGGTAAGACAGGTGCTAGACATTTCTGAGGAACAGGTGACCTCCCAACTATCCATGTTTAAGTGGAAAAAGAAACCAACAATTTATTTTCCATCCTCCCCACAATTGCCAAAGATTTGGCAAGAGGCCAGAATGAAACCTGATAGTAGATATCTGATTTGCAGAAGGTATCGCCTGCCTCAATTATCCGTTTCCATTCTCTGAAGTGCTGCTAACTTAAAAGATGTGACTGAAAATGTGAGGGCATCCTAAAGTCCATATATTTGACTTCGGCGGCTTCCCTCCATTCCGGGATGGTGGCAGCATGGGTGATTAAAGCGGGGGAAAAGTGGGCCACTTCCCTCAGTATTGGCCTTCAGTCGGGAGTTCCTAGATCTGAATGGTCATCTTTGGACGACCACATTAAAGAGGCGGCCGAATATTAGGGAGATGCAGTACTTGATGCAGGTCAGCGATTTTCCCGGACCTTCTCCCTGGCAGTGGCGGCTAGACGCACACTGTGGTTGAGATCGCGGGAGACAGATGCCGAATCCAAGAAGGCTTTGGAGGCATTGCCATATGATGGCTCAGCATTATTCGGGTACACCTTTTGAAAATCCATCTCTCAGGCCACTGGGGGAAACAAAAGGTAGGCGTTTTTCGCTCCTTTCGTTTTGCAGGCAGTTCCAGAGGCACCCCCACCAAAGTTCATTCCTCAGTACCGCGGGGCGAGGTAGGCAGGCTTGAACAGGGTAGTGGCCAAATTCAAAGCAACCTGCATGACTCCGTACCCCCCCCCCCCCCCCCCTCCAGAAGTATGGTGGAGGGGTCCCGTCTCCTGATGTCCTGGGACCAGTGGTACAGTTCTACCACAGACACTTGGTTAAAGGGAATAGTTTACAGGGGTTATATCATAGACCTTTTGGGATTGTCCCCGCAGCGTTTCATGGTTACTCCATGAGAAGGAGCCAGGAGAGTCCTCTCCCTGTTGGGGTCAGGGATGATTGTATTGGTCCCAAAAAACAGCGGGAGTTGGGGGTTTTACTCGCATCTGTTTCCAGGACAAAAACCAGAACTGTTATAGCATCCCATTTAGTCCCTCAATGATCACTTGAGGGTTTCCGGTTTTGGCATGCAATCTATCCATTTGGTAATAAATTCAATGGAGACAAATGAGTTTTTAACATCTTTAGACATCAAGGATGCTGACCTTCATATACCAATATGGCAGGGACATCACAACCCCCTCAGGAATTCGGTGGACCAATCTCGCGTTCAATTCCATGCTCTGCCCTTTTCGTCTGGCAACGGCGCCAAGGGTATTTAGAAAAGTCATGATAGTGATGGCTGCAGTCTTAGATCAGCAAGGAGTAACGGTCTTTCTGTACTTGGACAATCTCCTGATAAAGCTAGATTCGTTGTCTTGGCTGATGTCCCATCTGCACCTGACTGCACAGACCTTGCAGTCTCGTGGCTGTACTATAAACTTTAAAAAGTCCAGCCTACTGCCCACTAAACGCATTTTTTTTCCTGGGGATTTTGTTCGACACAAGTTGCCAAAGAGTCTTTTTGCCCCAGACATGATCCAGACCATGAAACAACAGGTAAAAGCTCTGTTGGCCCCTGAAGCGTGTATCCATCCTTCTGTGGATGAAGATGATGGGACGCATGGTATCGTGCTTCGAGATGGTGCAATTTGCGAATTTCCATTGCCGCCTCTTCCAGCACAAGCTCCGTCCAAATGGAACAGGTCGAATCCCTGCTTGGAAGCCCAGTTCCTTCACCTGTCACCAAGAACCTGCCTGTCCTTGTTGTGGTGGGTGCGAGCAGGGAATCTCAATCAGGGAAGACTGTTTTCAGTGTGGGATTGGACCATTGTGGCTGGGGGGCAGTGACGTTGAATCTCCAACTGCAGGGCCTCTGGTCCACAGAGGAGAAGTTGCTCATAAATGTACTAGAGTTAAAGGCGTTCTTCAAGGAGCTGGTCCAAGCACTGTCCCGATTGAGAAACAGATTTATTCAAATTCAATCCAACAATGCCACGGTGGTGGCATATATCAACCACCAAGGGTGAACCAGAAGTCTTCTGGTCATGAGGGTGGTGACCAAGATCATGGTGTGGGCGAAACAGTGGGTTCCTGCCATCTCAGTGGTATTCATACCAGGAGTGGACAACTGGGAAGTTGTCCATCTGAGTCGCCATGTCATTCACTCAGGAGAGTGGTTCCTCCACTCTGAGGTTTTCTCACTGATTGTGCAAAGGTGGGGTCAACCGGATGTGGACATGATGGCCTCTCTTTTGAATTGCAAGGTAACAAAGTATTGTGCAAGACCACAGAATCCCCAAGTGTACCTAGTGGATGCCATGACCGTTCCATGGAGGTTCGGTTTTTTTTACATTTTCCCCCAATACCGATGTTACCCCGGTTATTGAAGATGATCAGGCACAAAAGAGTCGGGGTCATACTTCTGCCACCTGATTGACCAAGAACATTGTGGTACATGGATCTTCTCGCCATGACATCTGATGCACCTTGGAAGCTTCCTCTCAGGTAAGATCTGCTCAATCAGGTTCCGTTTTTTCATCAGGACCTAGCACAGTTGGCTTTGACAGCCTGGAGGTTGAAACCTTAATCCTCCGACATAAGGGCCTCTCAGATAGGGTCACAGTGATAATGTCTAGAAAACCAACATCTTCCAGAAATCTGGAAGATATATATAGGTTGGTGTGTGCCAAAAAGTGTCAACCTCTTCCTTCCGTTTAGCCACAGTATTAGCATCCCTTCAGGACGGTCTGGATATAGGGTCTTGCGGCTGGCATCCCTTAAAGTACAGGTGTTGGCCCTGTCAATTTACTTTCAGGGGTGTCTGGCTCTGCTACCAGAGCTACAATTTTGTCTCTATGGGGTCCTACATGTTCAGCCACCCTTTGTTCCTCTGGTGGCTCCTTGGGACCTAAACTTGGTCCTAATTGCATTGCAGAAATCGACGATTGAACCGCTGGAATCTATTTCCTTCAAGCTTCTCACTTGGAAAGTTGCTTTTTTGGTGGCAATTTCTTCGACAAGACGTGTTTCAGAGTTGGCAGCACTCTCCTGTATAGCTCCCTTTTTGGTCATTAATGACAACAGGGCTGTCTTCAGGACTCTTGCCTTCCTTTCAACCAAAAGTTGTGTCCAAGTTGTGTTTTATTTCATATAAACCAGGATATAGTTATTCCGACATTGTCTTGAGATCTTTCATCCAACAGTCAGGGCTCTCTGACGGAATTGGATGTGTTCAGAGCCTTGCGGATCTATGTGGATCGTTCATCTTCAGTTCGCAAGACAGACAGCCTCTTGATTCTGTATGATACTCGAAAACGTGGTTGGCCAGCCACGAAACAAACTATAGCCAGATGGATATTATTATTATTTTTTATTTATAGGGCGCCACTAGCTATCCGTAGCGCCGTACAGGGACAGACAGAAACACGATACAGGGTGAGACAGCACGGTACAGTTAACAAAAAGCACAGTTACTCCGAAGCTCAATGTACAGCTAGGTGAGAGCCCCAAGTGGGGTAGAGAGAGGGGTAGAAGGGTAGGAGGACCTCGTGGAAGAGACAAGCAGCTGAAGAGCAGAGTTAAGGTGGTGAACAGAAGGAGAGGAGGCCCTGCTCGAAGGAGCGTACAATCTAAGGGGAGGGTAGGACGGACAGAGACGCAATGGTAGGAAGAGGGAATGGGGAGAACAGAGGCAGAGACAGAGGGGGGGAAGAGGAGAATGAAAAGGAGGGAGGTAAGAGGGGGACAGGAGGGAGGGCAGGAGTGGGAGGGGGGTAGGGCGAGACTGGGAGGAGGTCAATTAGGTGTGGGACTGGAGGGCTTTAAGGAAGAGGTGGGTTTTTAAGGCCCGTTTGAAGCTAGACAGGTTGGGGGAAGTTCTGATGGAGCGGGGGAGCTGGTTCCAGTGGAGAGGGGCAGCGCGGGAGAAGTCTTGGATGCGAGCATGGGAGGAGGTAACCAGGGGGGGAGAGAGGCGGCGGTCGTTAGCCGGGCGGGATGGAGCATGAATGGAGATGAGGCTGGAGATGTAGGGAGCAGTGGAGTTGGAGAGGGCCTTGAAAGTAAGAGTGAGGAGCCTGAACACGATTCTGTAGGGGATGGGGTGCCAGTGGAGGGATTGATAGAGGGGGGAGACAGAAGAGGAGCAGCGAGAAAGGAAAATGAACCGAGCGGCAGCATTGAGTACGGAGCGAAGGGGAGCGAGATGAGAGCGGGGGAGGCCAGTAAGGAGGAGGTTACAGTAGTCCAAGTGGAAGATAATAGGAGAGTGGACAAGAGCTTTAGTGGCATCTTGGGAGAGGAAGGACCGAATGCGTGCGATGTTGCACAGCTGGAAGCGGCAGGATTTAGCGAGAGAGAGAATATTAGGGGCAAAGGAGAGAGAGGAGTCAAGGGTGACGCCGAGGCAGCGAAGTTGAGGAACAGGGAAAATAGAGGCGTTGAGAACGGTGATAGAAAGGTCGGAAGGGGAGGGGGAATGAGCGGGGGGAAAGATAATAAGTTCGGTTTTAGCCAGATTAAGTTTGAGGAATCTAGAAGACATCCAGGAGGAGATGGCGGAGAGGCAGGCGGACACCCTGGAGAGGAGGGAGGGAGGGAGAGAGATCGGGAGAGGAAAGGTAGAGTTGGGTGTCATCCGCATAAAGGTGGTACTTGAGACCAAAGGAGCTGATGAGTTCACCCAGGGAAGAGGTATAAAGAGAGAACAGTAGGGGTCCGAGAACAGAGCCTTGGGGGGACCCCTACTGGAAGGGAGGAGGGGGGGGAGATAGATCCAGAGATGGAGAAGGTACGGTCAGCAAGGTAAGAGGTGAACCAGGACAGGGCGGAACCGGAGAGGCCAAAGGATTGAAGGGTGTGGAGCAAGAGTGGGTGGTCAACGGTGTCGAAGGCTGCTGAGAGATCCAAGAGAATGAGAAGGGAGAAGTGGCTCCTGGCTTTAGCAGAGAGGAGATCGTTGGTGACTATGGCCAAGGCAGTTTCAGTGGAGTGGAGGGGGCGGAAGCCAGATTGGAGAGGATCGAGGAGGGAGTGATCAGAGAGGTAGGTGGAGAGGCTAACCGCTACTATTAGGCAGGACTAGTTTTTCAGGGTCTCTGGTTTTTGAGGGCCTCAGGGCTTATTCCACTAGGTCGGTTGGTAGTTCCTGGGCAGTTGTGTTGGGCAGCCACATAGTCGTCTGTCCACACGTTCACTAATTTTTATTGTTTTCATGTCTTTGCCTCCAAAGACACCAGTTTTGGGCGAAAAAGTTTGCGCCCAGCTCATGCTGCATGTTCCCACCCATGAGGGGCAGTTTTGGAACATCCCCATGGTTAGCAGTGTCCCCAAACTGTATGTGCAAGAAAAAACAACATTTTTGCACTTACTGCAAAATGTCTTTTTCTTAACACAGTTGGGGGACACTGATCACACCTTTTATTTGTTGTTTCTAATGGTTTATGAGTGTTCTGTTGATTGTGTTGCACCTCTCTTGTGGCTTTGTAAGATAAATAACTGATATATCCGGTCAGAGGGGGCATAGAGGGGAGGGGAGCAGGCCAAACATGTCTTTTTAGTGCCTAATTCTACATAGCACCCTCTATACCCCATGGTGAGCAGTGTCCCCAAACTGTGTTGAGAGAGACATTTTACGATAAGTACAAAAATGTTGTTGCTTTCCCATTTTCACTGAACAATTCTAACACAATATTGCCTTAGCCCCTTAGAAAATGTTGTTTATAGCTTTAGATCAACATTAGCAAAACTGACCCACTTTTGAAACATACAAAGGCAATTGTTCAATTACTATTTAAACACAGCTATAAATAAATCAATTTTCATGCATCTAAAACTATGTGTAACAATACAAATAAACCCTGAAATAGTAAAAAGTAGTGCAAAATATTTTCACTATTTTGTCCCATGAATTGTCAACTTCGCTCCAGAAACTTTTGTTTTATTTTGTGCATGGGTATGTATCGGCATCATATAGGGAATATAGGAACAAATAAAGTCTACACGCTTAAAAAAATGGAGGTGAAGACATGCATCTCTCTTTATATACCACTCTTATAATAGAGAAAAATTGTTTCCAATTATCTAAATGTCTTAATGTTTATATACTAGTGTAATAATAAATTGTGACTTGCAGTGTATATTTAGTTTGTTGCTGCAGGAGGTCTACAACAGCTTATTGAAATCTTCAATTCTGGGATTTTGGAGCCCAAAGAGCAAGAATCATGGACTGTGGTAAGTTCACATTTATATTTGATATGATGTACTCATGCCCTAAATCTGTATTGTAGTGTAGTTTTGATTTTTTTTTTCTGTTCTGTTTAGTAGTGTCACATCAAGACCTATTGTTTGTTTTAGTCAGTTTTACACAGGTAACTAACTTCGATAGCTGTAATGATTTCTCCAATGTTCATTATGCAAATGCATTGGCCTTTGTGACCTCCAATTATCTCTAGGGTTTTACAATCGTACTTGATAGAAAACCAGGTGACACTTAGATCAGATTTACAAGAGAACTGCACACTGTGAAGTTGTTACCCATGACAAAAATTCCATACAAATGTATACTGTAAACTTATATTTCAATAAAAGAAAGTGTATCCAAACAAAATCTAAAAATATGTTTTAAACATTGATGTTTCCTGAATATATCTTATTTGCTACACTCTCCTCAAATAACAGTGTTACATTGTCAGTTGGAAATATTCTGTACAGTCAAAAGGTGTGTATATATATATATATGTGTACGTGTATGTGTGTGTGTGCGCATGTATGTGTGTGTGTGCGCATATATGTATGTGTGTGTATGCGCATATATGTATGTGTGTGTGTGCGCATATATGTATGTGTGTGTGTGTGCGCATATATGTATGTGTGTGTGTGTGCGCATATATGTATGTATGTGTGTGTGTGTGTGTGCGCATATATGTATGTATGTGTGTGTGTGCGCATATATGTATGTGTGTGCGCATATATGTATGTGTGTGTGTGCGCATATATGTATGTGTGTGTGTGCGCATATATGTATGTATGTATGTATGTGTGTGTGCGCATATATGTATGTATGTATGTGTGTGTGCGCATATATGTATGTATGTATGTATGTGTGTGTGCGCATATATGTATGTATGTATGTATGTGTGTGTGCGCATATATGTATGTATGTATGTATGTGTGTGTGTGCGCATATATGTATGTATGTGTGTGTGTGCGCATATATGTATGTATGTGTGTGTGTGCGCATATATGTGTGTATGTGTGTGTGTGCGCATATATGTATGTATGTGTGTGTGTGCGCATATATGTATGTATGTGTGTGTGTGTGCGCATATATGTATGTATGTGTGTGTGTGTGCGCATATATGTATGTGTGTGTGCGCGCATATATGTATGTGTGTGTGCGCGCATATATGTATGTGCGTGTGCGCACATATATGTATGTGCGTGTGTGCGCATATATGTATGTGCGTGTGTGCGCGCATATGTATGTGCGTGTGTGCGCGCATATGTATGTGCGCGCATATGTATGTGCGCGCATATGTGTGGGCGTATGTGCGTGCATGCGTGCGTATGTGTGTCCGTGCGCATATGTGTGTGCATGCGTGCGCGCATAGGTATGTATGTGCGTCTGTGCGCGCATAGGTATGTATGTATGTGTGTGTGTGTGTGTGTATATATATATATATATATATATATATATATATATATATATATATATATATATATATATATATTTATGCAAAACATAGACGTATGCTCATAAAAATGGGTCTTAGACTGCAGACTGCTTTGTTTTATCTAGACCGGAGGAGGTTCCTAGAAGCTGTTTCTTCCTTCTAAACCATAGAACTGTTGTGAATCAAGTGTAAGGGGGTTTCTGTGCATTTTTTTATATATTTTTCTATACATTTTTAATATTGCAATAAAGCAAACATTATTGTTAATAACATGGGAATAAAGAGCAAAAAGCATCCATTTAATATAATGGTTATGTAGATATGCTTTGTGGCATTCACTTTCCGAAATGGATGCAAGTTAGAAATTACGTCTTGTGTAAGTGCAATTTATCATGAATTCGATCTGTATCCCTACAGTGGCAGCTGGACTGTTTAGCGTGTTTGCTAAAGTTGATATGTCAGTTTGCTGTGGATCCAACAGATCTGGATCTGGCATATCATGACGTCTTTGCTTGGTCAGGAATAGCGGAGAGCCACAGAAAAAGGACATGGCCTGGCAAATCGAGAAAGTCAGCTGGCGATCACTCAAAGGGCCTCCACATACCCCGTTTAACAGAGGTACATTTGCATAATGACATATTATTAGTTATTGTTTGGCGCAGGTATTCCCCTTATTGAGATTCAGCAAAGATAATTGCAGGTGTTGAAGTTTTAAGAAAATTGATCCATAGTGAAGTGACAAAAAGTCTATAATTGCTAATGTGGAATACATAATGGTAGATTCAGTATCCTATAGCCTAGTACAGAGTGATGTTACAGCAGATAAAACTATTATTGTATTCACTGCTCACTTTAGCCATTGATCCTCTTCTTGACATTTTACTACCGTAGTATGACAAATGTTCAGACCAGTTATCACGTTGATTCCTTATGTGAATCTTTTGCTAATTGTGTATGTATTTGGTCCTGTGTAAGAAAGAAATTAACTTGTAGTGTTCTTTTAACTTTCTTTCCAAAGCTTCACTGATCAGGCGCATGCATTTTGTGCCAGTCTGCTCAATCATTCTCTTCTCTACATAAAAAAGTGTTACTGAAATTAAGACCTTTGTCACCCAAGCAGCTGTGAATAGAGCAGAAAGGCCCATTCAGAAGCTCATTTGCTGCCATTTTTCATTGACTGGAAATGCTGTTTTACTGTTACATGGAAGCACTTCACACATGCAATATTTTGACAGTAAAAGTGCCCTCATGTCACAAGGAAAGCAGATTTACCACTCATACTGAAGGTGCTCCTGCTTTTCCAATTGCCTGTGATCAAAAGAATGGTCTGTTACTTTCCCCCCTCACACTGTATAACATTATCTATTAACTTATCTGTTACACGATATATGTGGCGTGTTGTATGTAGTTTTTAATTTAATTGTGTAATTGTTTGTTCATCCCAGGTTCCTTAAAATGTTTTTCTCTCTGAAGGTTTTTTTAGTTCTTGTCCAAGGAACCTGTTTGATTCAGCGGTTAATGTCTGTTGCTTATACCTATGATAATTTAGCACAAAGGTAAGTATAATATATAATTTATACCTTTTTTGTTTAAACAGAAAGTAAGTATTTAACCTACTTTGCTCGGTCTACATGTCATCACTTTTTCCTGCAGGGTCCTGAAGGCTCAGTCAGACCATAGGTCAAGACACGAAGGTAAATATTTCATTAATACCATTACATCCTGTGGAAGGCAAAGATGGGTGAAGAGGGAATTGTGCGGCAGACATATGATAGTAATAGATACATTTTAGTGTTACTTTTATTATTTGAAATTTATAATCATTTTCCTGGTTAGTAATTGTTTGAGTCTGTGCACATAGGTGTTCATTTTGTCTCTTCTCCATTCCGTGTTTTAAAAGCTGAATAGAGGAAGACGTATCCCACATAGGGGTCATTAATGCAGCTGGGAACAGTAGAACATGATCTTCCTTCACCCTTTCCAGCTCTAATTTTCTGCTTTAGAAAGAAGGCCATGTGTACTGCTCCTGTTCCTCCTCCTTTTCCCTTTTCCTCCTTTCCCCTGATAGGAACAGAAAAGAGATGGAAATTATTTATGCTGTACTGCACGTATTGTTATTGGGGGTTTTTTTGAGAAAAATTTAAAAAACAATTTATGAAATATCACATGTTTTATTAAAAATTGCTTGTCTAGTCCTTTTTTTATGAAGCCTATGTTTGTATGATGTAATTGAGCAATAAACTCTACTTGGGGGAAAAAAAATCCTCAATACAGACTTCACATCCATAGCTAAAATTGCATGTTTGGAAACAAAGTTCATGCCTTCTAACCCATGTTATCTTTGATTTTTGAATTAGAAGGCACATCATTTAGTGTACTGTTCAACATATAAAGGCAGATCATTTTCAAAGTACCATACATAGGGCATAATCAAGCAAAGTTGTAGGTCATAATAAAAAATACATATATTTTTCACAGTAAGTGGAATATTTATTTTGTAACCAAAAATACAAGAGCCCTTCTACTTTGTGCTGTTAAATTGTTTATTGTACCTGTTCTACATTGTTGTTTTAAGGCATTTTGTTTGCTTTTATGGTATCCATGGCCATCATAACAGGAGTGTTTTGACTTACCAATGACCTGTTTCCTGTATCCCCCCGTCTTAGTTACACATTATTCAATGTGGCTTCTGGTTAGCTGGGCTCATTGCTGTTCTGTGGTGAAATCTAGCCTTGCAGACAGTGATCATTTACAAGATTGGCTCAAAAAATTAACCCTTCTTATTCCTGAGGTAAGAAAACTGAAAAGATTGTGTAAAAGCAATCTATAATTATACACCAATACCATTTAGTAAAATATAACACTTTTTAAATTTGTGCATACTATTTTAGCTGCTGTTATAAATGTAAAATGTATGAGATAAGTTTCAGTTAATCTCCAGGTTGTAACCTTGCATTTCTTTTAGTAGTTTTAGCTCTGTCCCTTTGCACTTCCTGGCAGCCACTTGATTCTCTTTTGCCACAAGTCAAATATTTACAAAACATCTGTAGGCACTGCATTTACCACCTCCAATGCTGTCAGTGTGTAGCAGTAAGTGGTTAGCTTGTTAAAAGTAGGCTGTTTAGTTTTGATACCTTAATTTGAACTTTTGCTGCAAAAAACAATAATTAATGTAACATTACCATGATGATTCATATTTCCATAGTGGGGATAGGCACTAAAGTATGTTTCAGTCTGATAAGTGGAATAATGTAACCCATGTGTAAATTATAATAGAAGTTACTAGGAAGTATTGTAAGCATGTGAAGGTGCAAGGCTGCAAAGAGTGCAATGTGACCTAAAAGGCACATATTCAGCAGTACGAAGTACATTTGTGCATTATAGTGTAGCAGTGTGTCGCTTTATCTTGTCAGACATGCATTCAGAACATAAAGGGTTTTGGTGTAAGCGAAGTCTGTCCCCAACCATACATTCCCCTCTGCGTTTAACTGTTGGAGCTTGTCTGTTACTGTATGCTGTAGACCAGTGGTTCCCAAACTTTCTCAGTTTGAGGCACCATTAGGGTCTCCATAGTTTTTTCAAGGCAACCCTAAGTCCAAATAATTACAAGGTAGTCCTGATTTTTATGTAGTTGGATCAAAATAATGTAATAAGTATTAGTTCAAGTCAAACCCTGTGTAGCTCCTATACGAGAAGTGAATTTGTGCTTCTGAGAGGCAACAGCACACAAATAACAGGAACAGTGCAGGGTTACACCCAACAATAGTGTTGCCACAGTATTGCTGTATGTGTACAAAGTATATCCCCGACTGATGGCTCTCCTCTGTCTGCAACTGGTCAACTAAATTAATGAGTGCCTGGCGATATCTAAGAATCAGCCTGCAAGCAGTGATCTCCACTATGCGAGACTCACTGTATTCTCCCGACGGGTCCGGCGCTGCATTAGGCTAAGAGCGCGGGGACTTCGTCTGAGGAGTAGCCATTTTCAGGGAAGTGCCAAGTCTCCTTCTGAGGCTGAGGGGGACTTTGATTTCATCTGGCCACAATCTGAGCACAGATTAAAAGGCTGCAACGCAAAAGAAACAAAGGAGAGCTTTAATAAGCAAAAACCTCCAGTGAGCGGGGAGAATAATCCTCCCCAAAGCAAAAGCCTTCAGTGCGGGGAGTGTAACAGACCCCCCCTTCCCACACACACACACAAACACTGATTGGTGTACTATTTTCTCCTTAAATCCTTATCGGATCCTTTTCTCTACCAGCATCTGACCCTGTCTATTCGAGTACTGGAACAACACGGTTAGATAATCAATTTTTCCAGATCCCAGTTGATGCCCTCACAGAGGATGACGTTTCTAGGATTAATAATGGACACCACTTTTTTCAGAAGTTCTTTTTCCAGAAACTTCTCTACAGAGCCCTACAACTCTCTGTACGGTTAATCCTGAGTCACCTTTGTCCTTCATTGCGCTTGGGCATGGGGATACTAGGGTTGATGGTATCAACATTTGAACCCCCCCATCCCATACAGTTGTTTACACTCTCGTCCATTCCAGTAGAATCTACTAAGACAATGGTCGGTTCCTCCTTTTTTCATCTGGCGACCCAACAAATCAGACTCCCCAGGGAGACTCGTAAACCTCTGAAATGGCTAGTTCAAGAGCTTCTGATTATGGGACGATCTCTTGTCCAGTGGTCTTGGATTCTGGTGACCACAGATGCCAGTCTGAAGGGCTGGGGAGTTGTTGTTGTTCTCCAGCTTAGTCTCCAGGGTCTTTGGACAGACAGGGAGGTGCTTCAGCCCATAGATGTTCTCGAGCCAAGAGCCATGCTGTTAGCCCTCCATGGAGCTCAGTGTCTCCTTCAAGGAAGACCAGTCCACCTCTAATCAGTCAATGCCACTGCATATGGCATATGTAAATTGCCAAGGAAGAACAAGAAGTGCAGGAGCTATGCAGGCAGCGAAACAGTCGTCTTGTGGGCAGAGAAACTCGTTTCAGCGATTTCAGCAGGATTTATTCCCGGAGTGAACAAATGGAAGCAGATTATCTCAGCAGGCATGCAATTCTTCCGGGAGAATGGGAACTGCATCCTCAGGCGTCTCAGGAGTTAGTCTGGAAATGGGGCGTGTCAGATCTGGAGTTGATGGCATCCAGACACAATCACTAGGTTCCAAGATTCTGCGCAAGAACCAGAGTTTCTCTGGCTGTGGCGGTGGAAGTAATGTCCATGAGGTGGGACTCCTGTTTAGACTATCGCTTTCCACCAATTCCAATGATCCCGCGGGTTCTAAAGTGAGTACTGTTGGAAGGTCTTCCAGTAATTATGGTGGCACCGATTTGGCCCAGGTAGCTCTGATCTGCCACATCTTGCTTCTGGTGGAAGGGACAGGCTGGGCTCTTCTTCTCAGGCCCAATCTTCTCAGTCAAGAACCATTACACAATCTGTACTTACCTTCCCTGGCTTTAATGGTGTGGTTGTTGAAGCTGACCTCTGGCGGTCGAGGAGGTTCTCTTCCAGGGTAGCGGAGACACTCGTAAAGGCTCGAAGCCAGTATCGGCTAAGATCTATCACAAGGTGTGGAGGATCTATGTACAGTAGTGTGAGAAGAAGTGAAATAACCCTGCCTCTTTCAGATTAGCTGTTATCAGGCCTTTCTTCAGGATGGGTTAGATATGGCACCAAGACTGAGTTCTTTGAAGGTTCAGGTCTCTGCGCTTTCTATTTTATTTTCTTTCAGTGCCGGTTGGCTTTCCTAGCTGACGTTTGTACTTTCCTTCAGGGGATGATTTATGTTCAGCCACCCAACGTCCCTTTGTTGGCCCCGTGGGATGTGAACCTGGTTATTGAGGTTCTTCAACGCTCTCCATTCGAACCCTTTGAGTCTGCTGATCTGCATTTCTTGACGTGGAAGGTGGTGTTTTTGCTGCCCATTGCATCTCTTCAACGGGTGTCTGAGCTTGGAGCCTTGTCCGGTAGGGTTCCTTATCCATGAGGATAGGGTGGTTCATAGGACCGTACCTATTTTCTTACCTATGGTGGTTCCACCCTTTAGAGAAGCGATTGCTCCTCCTGGGCCGCCTTCCGCTGTTAGTTTGGAAGTGGTCCAGGCTTTACGTCCTACGGTTAAGCGGGTTGTGGCAGGCAGAGGGGGAAGAGCTTGCCTCCCCCCTCCCGCCTTGCCTACCGCGCTCACCGCCGGCCCTGGCCGCAGTACCCCAGTGAGTTTGCACAGTTTGGGAACACCTGCTGTAGACCTTAAAATGGCTGTCCTAATGCTGCATAGACAATCTCCTGAAGGGGAATTTTGGGCATGGGCAGCAGGGAGCAGAATGTTTAAGCAAAGGCGTTTCTTTTGCTGTAATACATTCTGAGGGTTAGCCATACTATATTTTATTGCAAGGTTGTGCTGAATATATGACGTCCTCTTTGAATTTTCTTGTGTATAATGAAGAATAGCTATCATCATCTTTTTCATCACCACCATTTATTTATATAGTGCGCTGTAAAGAGAACTCATTCACATCAGTCCCTGCCCCATTGGAGCTTACAGTCTAAATTCCCTAACATACACACACACAGACACAGAGAGAGAGACTAGGGACAATTTTAATAGCAGCCAATTAACCAACTAGTATGTTTTTGGAGTGTGGGAGGAAACCTACGCAAACACGGGGAGAACATACAAACTCCACACATATAAGGCCATGGTCGGGAATTGAACTCATGACCCCAGCAATGTGAGACAAAAGTGCTAACCACTGCTGCCCATCTAGTGTTAAGAAGCTTATGTATGTCTATAACTTATGTATTCTATTAATATATAGAATAACTGCTTAATGATACTGGTAACTTAATGCACTGACCTTCGCCATACAATTTCACGATCTTTTCCCTTTAAAATGTAGAAACTGGTAATAATACTTAAGTTGATTGCAATCAGAAAATTCCAATGTAAACCATCTGGCATGTAAAATGTTTTCTAAACCTAGAATACAGAATGTTTTATGGAGTATTTATTGTTAACCATCACAAATAGATATGAAAGTTGCAGGAACTCCTCACAAAAAAAACTATTTAAGAATTGTGATCGGGTAGGTTTTTTTGTTTTGTTTTTTTAATTGTTTTTTGGAGGGTTTTGTCCCTATGCATAATTATACTTCTTTTATGTCAAAGAATGCTGCAGCAAATCTCTCTGAATCTCATGGGGCAAATAACAGAGCAGTAGCTTGCACTGCGGCTGAACAGTAAATATCTCAGATTGTCATGCGAGATAAATCTGAACTGTAGAGTCCAGTGAAATTTAAATTTCTGAATCATATGAATTACTTCATTCATTACACTGTTGAGACCAAAGTGATGTAAACCTATATCTTTTATGAAGAAGTATCCGTAAAGGATTGCTTACCACAGGTCAAAATCACATGTTATCAGTGATAAAAATGTGACATGCAGTCACCTATATGTCCAGCTACACATACACATGCCATTGTTGTATATTGTACTTTTGTTTCCAAAAATTGCAGGAGAGGCTGCCATGTGTAACCATTCCCAATGGACACTGGATGTCAAATTTGAAAATACACCCTGCCCGCTTTAATTTATTTATTTTAAAAAAAACCTCTCAAGGGCATTTTCAATTAGTTGTAAAGTGCCTTTGCAACCGTTCCAGAGGCACTCTGCAGCTATAGGTGGACGAGGAAAAATCTGTGTTTCAGTAGCTTAATACTGTGTCTTAAATATGCTCCCTAGGCACAAAACTGATTGGAATACATAGCAGATAATTATGAAAGCTTAAATGTAAGAATAGGAGGTTTTAAATTTCAATATTTTAGTCAAACTCACCATTCACATTTTCAATTGTTTGCTAGTATAAAATATTATGTTAAAATTTTGCTTTTTTTGGGTTTTCTTGAAAGACTGCAGTTCGTCATGAATCGTGCAATGGTCTGTACAAGCTGTCCCTTTCTGGTCTGGATGGCGGTGATTCAATAAATAGATCATTTTTACTTCTAGCTGCATCAACTTTGTTAAAATTTCTTCCCGATGCCCAAGCATTAAAACCTATTCGGGTAAGTGATTTTACTTTAGCAATTTACTTTATGGTTATTTTCTTCTTATATTATTTTTATCTTGAGTAGCAAAATTTACATATAAAAAAAATGTTCTCACCTATTTATAATACCAGTAGGTTCACATGTCTATACTCTGGTTCAATACTTCAAACATACACTATATGGACAAAAGTCTTAGATGCTTGACCATTGCACAATCAGAGACTATAATGGAATTGTATTCAATCACATATACGTTAATATGGCGTTGGTCCTCCTTTTGTAACAGCTTCCACTCTTCTTGGATGGCTTTCCACAAGATGTTGTAGTGCTTCAGTGGAAATTTGTACTCATTCATTATGAGGTTGATGGCACTGATGTTGGTTGAGAAGGCCTGGCTCACAATTTACGTTCCAGTTTATCCCAAAGGTGTTCGATGGGGTCAGGGCTCTGTGCCAGCCAGTCAAGTTCCTCCACACTGTACCCATTAAACCATGTCTTTGTAGTCCTTGTTGTCCTTGCTTTGTTCACTGGGGCACAATCATGTTGTAATAGAAAAGGCCTTCCCCAAACTGTTGCCACAAAGTTTGAAGCATAGAATTATCCAAAATGACTTGGTTTGCTGAAGCATTAAGATTGCCCTTCACTAGAGATAAGGGGCCTTCCCAAACCCTGAAAAGCAGCCCCATACCATTATCCCTTCTCCACCAAACTTCACAATTGGCATAATGCAGTCAGGCAGGTAACGTTCTCCCGGCATCCGCTAAACCCAGACTCGCCCATCTGACTGCCAAACAGAGATGCGTGATTCATCACTCCACAGAACACGTTTCCAGTGCTCCACAGTCCAGTGTCTGTGTGCTTTACACCACTCCATCCAACGCTTGGCATTGGTCTTGGTGATGTGAGGCTTGCATGCAGCATCTCGGCCATGGAAACCCATTCCATTAAGCCCTCCCGCAAAATTTTTGTGCTTACATTAATGCCAGTGAAAGTTTGGAACTCTTCAGCTATGGAATCAGCAGAGCATTGGTGACTTTTATGCACCATGCGCCTTAGCTGTCGTTGACCATGCTCTGTGATTTTATGTGGTCTTCTGCTTTGTGGCTGAGTTGCAGTTGCTAAATGCTTCCACTATCTGATAATATCACTTACAGTTGACCCTGGAATATCCAGCAGGGATAAAATTTCAGGAACAGTCTTATTGCAAAGGTGGCATCCTATGACAGTACTACGCTTGAAACCACTGAGCTCTTCAGAACGACCCATTTTGTATCACAAAAGTTTGCAAATGGATACTGCATGGCTGGGTGCTTGATATTACTCTGGCACCGGGACTGATTGGAACACCTCAATTCAATAATTTAACAGGTGTGGTCAAATACTTTTGTCCATATAGTGTATATAAATGTGAACTGTTTATTACTTGTGTAAGCCTAATGGGGGGAAATCAATTGTAAAAAAATCTTCATCCGGAACAGTTGCGAGACACCTCACATTTATTATTTATTTATTTTAATTTTATTTTTTTTACAGTAGTAACACTCATTTCTGCTTGCGCCCCATAAAGGTGCGAGCAAAAATTAGCAGTACCTTTTACCGTAGTAACTGTAAAAATGCACACCAGACAATTGAATCTGCCCCATTGTGTATACAATCAACAATGTATATTTTATTACAATTTTGTATACTATTACTTTGTTTCAGAGCAGTAGTAATAAAAAGATTTTGAAAAAAAAAAAATATCTAGTGAACAATTACTGCAGGTAAGGCCATACACACGTGCACACTCGGGCAACAATGAAAGAAATTTTTATTAATTCTGATTTACATAAGTATATAGGGCTCCATGCAGTACATAGGAAATTATCATATCAAAAAAACAAATTAAGAATCCCCAGGCTCTTAAGTTACAGAAACCAGCATTATTAGGTACCGAGGGACCTACCCTCTTTTGCCATATTATTAGAACCAAATAACAAACCTAGTGCTGTCCCTAAAGCATAATAGTACTAAGATACCCAGAATAATGAAATCGTATCAATGTAACCTCAATATAACATTACAGATCTACAATCGTAAAGTGTCCATAAATGTCAAGCTGATGCATAAATCAATCTATATGTAGGTAGGAAAGAAAAAACATTTATACTTCTGTGGAACAAACTCCCCATAAAAGTGAAATGATAAAAATGTTCCAAACCCAGAAAGAAAATTTTTTAAATATAGTAGTGTGCAAAAATTACTTTAGCCAATGATAAAATCAATAGCACTCACGTGTTGCATCTTTGATTTAAAAGAAAAAAGAAGTCCTTTCATATAATCGCATATCATGAAATTTCCTTCTGCAGGGAAGTGTCCTTTATGGAAGAATATCCTGTTTTGTTCATAGCTCCCTCGTTAAACCATGTAGAATAAAAGTAAAGAAACCTCACATTGTGAATTTTTGGTATATATTCACCATACACCATGAGATATTGCAACATCATTGGCTAAAGTATTTTTATACTTAAATCTCTTCTTTTTTGGGCTTGCAACATTCACATTCATCTTTGAGAGTTGGATCTACAGAAGTATGAACGGTTTTTCTTTTCTACCTATAGAAGGATTGATCAACTTGACATTTATGGACACTTTGTTTTTATTTTCTACACTGAATGTATTATATTCATCATTTGATTAACCACTGTTATTGAGATTCGACCAGTAATATTATATTGATGTTATTATTCTGGGTATCTTTATACTATTATGGTTTAGTGCCAGCACTAGGTCTGTTATCGCATCCACTAGGTCATGGCATTTCTGTGTAACTGATGGGATAATGTCTGAACAACTTGTATAAAATTTTTAAACATGGATAATTAAGAAAGTCTTCAAATTTTGACTTGTGATGAGTACTTAAGGACCAATGCTGAGTAATCCTAGTCTAGGTTTAGTCCTTTTTGGTTTATAAAAAAATCTGGTTTGCACTCACAAGCCTAAAGGCTATAACTATGGTGTATGTGTACACAAGAAAATGGTGTTCATATTAAAGTATGCAGCTATTAATATTACCAGTTTTCTGTTCTCCTTGTATATTCTAGGCTACATACAGATTTATTTATTTTTTTTTATAGGTAGAGGACTATGAGGAAGAAACTATTCTACGACCTGGATGTAAAGAATATTTTTGGTTACTGTGTAAACTGATTGATAACATCCATGTCAAAGATGCCAGCCAGGTAAAGAAAAAAAATGAACAAAAATCACTAAAAGGTTGTAGACCCTTAATGCAGCATACAAATTACAAGAGTGGTTGCATATACCTGAAATATCACAATTATATATATATGTACATTGTTGTTTATTTAAAATATGCCAATCACATTACTCAGTGAATATGTAGTCATTCACATCCACTCCTGCCTCATTGGAACTTATAATCTTTAACACACACCCACACCCATTATGTCTAAAGCCATTTAACCTACCTGTATGTTTTTGGACTGTGGGTAGAAACCAGAACACTTGCAGGAATCCCACACAGATAGGACCTTCATGACCCCTGTACTGTGAGGCAGCAAATGTTAACCATCAAATAGAATTCTCGAGTATCTAGATTTACTAAGCCTTAACTACTACATAATTTGTACTCTGGAGCTGAAACCACCCAGCATCATGCCGGCTTATTACCCTTCGGCCATAATTGTGCACACAAAGGCATTTAAAACTGATGCTTGTGGACGGTTCATTATGAACATATGACACAATTTGAAAGCAATAGTTTTCTGCCTCATTAACCGAAAATGCAAAAAAAAAGCTGGGTGCACACCTATGCAATTATCGTGCATGATTCACAGCTGTTTGGTAAGATACTGCAGGAGTGTGTATGCTCCCACGATCATGTTTTATCATACCAAACCACATCACTTTGTTTGAATTGGTTTTCTAAACTTCCTAAAAATCGCGATCAGTGATGCAATGATGTAGGGCAAATTTGGAAGTGTGTGCACACTCACAACAAGCAGTGTAGGCAGAAATAGGTACACAATCTTTTCAGCAGATGGTTATGAGAGGTGCAGCTCTCCGATCTAATGGTAAATCATGTAAGTGACTCACCATTGTGTCTGCTGTCTGTCTGTTCTCCCTTTAGGATGTAAGCTCTTACGAGCAGGGCCCTCTTCCCTCCTGTCTCTATACCTAGTGTTCTGCTCCAACTTCACTCTACTAGCTATGCTGGGATCTCTTGGAGTCTTTGTATTATTTGTTTATTGTTCTGTACTGTTTGTATTTTGTACGGTGCTGTGGAAATCAGGTGGTGCCGTACAAATTATTATTATTGTAGCACAGTGCTCTGCAGTACAGTAGGGAAAAACAGTACATACATAAAAGGGGGACATACAAGCTAGACAAAATAAACGCAGACATGAAAACAAAAGGAATGAAGGACCCTGATCATTAGTGAGCTTACATTCTAAGTGGAAGAGGGTACAGCTGAAGCAAAAGGAGCAAATGTGGCTTAGGGTTGAGATCGGGGCAGTTGTGAGGGTGCAATAGTGTAAATAGTGTTATCGGAGATAAGGGAAGAAAAAAGATGGGTTTTCAAAGAGAGTTTAAAGATTTGAAGTCTGTGGGAAAGTCTGAGCGTGGTACGGAATTCCACAAGTGGGGAGCAGCACGGGAGATGTCTTGTAGTCGGGAGTGAGATGTGGTTACCAAAGACAAGTCAAGGCGCAGATCACAGGTAGATACAAGAGGGCAGGAGAGAATGTATTTTGTTGAGAGTTTTGAGATGTATGCAGGAGTAGTGTTGTTGAGGACTTTGTAGTTATGGGTGAGTGATTTGACTTTGATTCTGGAGGACACAGGGAGCCAGTGTAGGAATTTGCATAGTGGTGCAGCAGATGTGAAGCGGTGAGAGAGGAAGATCAGTCTTGCAGCAGCATTTAGGATGCATCGAAGTGTGGCTATATGGGTATCAGGAATGCCAGATAGCAAGAGGTTGCAATAGTCAAAATGGGAGATGAGAGAATGGATAAGAGTTTTGGAAGCATGTTGAGTAAGAAAAGGGTGTATTCTGGCCCTGTTTTTTAAGGCATAGTCGACAGGACTGGTATAGAGGATGACACCAAGGCAGCGGGCTTGGGACTGAGGAAACTGTGGTGGTGTTGATAGTGAGGGAGATTTGAGGGCAGGTGGTGACTCTGGCAGGAGGGAAGATAATAAGCTCTGTTTTGGAAATGTTGAGCTTTAGGTAGCATTGGGATGTCCATGTGGAGATAGCAGACAGTTTTCACGAGCTAGTATAGAAGGAGAGAGGTCAGGGGAAGAGAGATTGATTTGGGTATCATAAGGATAGCGGTGATATTGGAGGCCAAATGAGCAAATTGGTGCCCCAAGAGAAGTTATATAATGAAAAAAAGTAAGGGCCAAGAACAGAATCTTGTGTGACCCCAACAGATAATTGGGAATAGAGGGGAGGATGTGCCAGAAGTAGAAACACTAAAGGATCAGAACGATAGGTAGGAAGTAAACCAGGAAAGAACTGACAAGAAGGCCAATGGAGAGAAGGGTGTTTAGAAGAAGACCGTGATAAACAGTGTTAAAAGCAGCAGAGAGGTCCAAGAGAATGAGTATGGAGAAATGACCCTAAGACTTTGCAGTAAGTAGATCATTGATCGCTTTTGTGAGTTCAGTTTCAGTGGAATATTGGGGTCGGAAGCCTGATTGCAGAGTCGAGAATGGAATGAGAGGAGAGAAAGTGAGACAGACATTTGTTCACTAATCTCTCAAGTAGTTTGGTGGCAAAGGGAAGGAGAGAAATAGGGTGGTAGTTGGAGAGAGATTCTGGAGCGAGTGTTTGTTTCTGTAGACTTGGTGAGATGAGTGCATATTTAAAGGTGGATGGAAATGTGCCAGTGGAGAGAGACAGGTTGAGGAGACGAGATAGAGGTGAGCATGCAGTTGAGAAATAGGTGGGGGGGAATGGAGTTGAGGGGACAGGTTGTAGGGTGAGATGATAAATCAAATAAATGATAATTAGACGTGTGTACGCATGAATTGACATGCTCATTGGGACTTTCAAATATTTCACATATGATGTGAGAGATGGAAAGAGGAGAATAAACATAGAATTTCCAGAGGTAAAAAGTTGTCCGAACAGTTTGAGAGGATGATTAAGGTCATTTCAGAAAGAAGGCAGTATCCATTACAATAAGTTTTTACAGTAGGAAAGGGCAGCTGAATGGAATTTTTAAAATTCTTTGTTTCAAAAAAATAACTCACTTTTAATTTACATTTCCTAATTCAACATTGAAGTTTACTATTAGATTGCTGACAGCCAATAGTATATTAGACTTTTTTACACACCCTGATACAAAGTATAAATCTGCTGTCAAGGTTAACTTTACTGTAGCAAAGAGAATGTAATTGAGGTTAACTTTTGCAGAAGACTTCTTGACAAATGACAAATAATTATTTTTAGTACAACCTCAGATTCACTAGTATTCAAAGCCCACTCTTATGGTAAAAAAGAAACAGCCTCTGAACAAACAGTTTAATGTACATTTGTATTTTTATCACATTTCCTGATGTTTGGAGAAAGCAACAGCTTGATTTAGTGTTTCCATTTTTTTTCCTAGACAACATTGCTTGATTTGGATGCATTAGCAAGGCATTTGGCAGACTGCATTCGCAGGTAGGGCTGTTTCCTATTATTATTTTTATGGTCATAATCTGGCAGTTACAACCCCTTCTTGTGCCTCTAGATATTCTGCTTCTTTATTTGTATTGTAGATGTAGATGGTGGCAGTAGCCTTATCTTACATTTGATATAGCCATTTCCTTGTCTGAATAATTATAGTTTTCTGTTTTTTGTTGGTGGTTATTTATCTTTTTTTTTTTTTTTTTGTAGCCGGGAAATCTTAGACTATCAGGATGGTAACATAGAAGATGATGGTATGACAGGACTCCTGAGGCTTGCAACCAGTGTCATCAAACATAAACCTCCCTTCAAATTTTCTAGGGAAGGGCAGGTAGGATTTATTGGTCATGCTCTGTCTATCCCTATTCCTATTGACCATTAACCAAAGTCTAATGGGTTTTCTCTCTTTTTCAGGAGTTTCTCAGAGATGTTTTTAACCTCCTATTTCTGTTACCAAGCCTAAAGGACAGACTCCAGCCCAAATGTAAATCCCATTCTTCACGGGCAGCAGCATATGACCTCTTGGTGGAAATGGTGAAAGGCTCAGTGGAGAACTACAGGCTGTTACACAATTGGGTAATGGCACAGCATATGCAGTGTAAGAGCCAGCTTATTTATAATACTTTTTGCATTTTGTACTAATATGCTTTGCTAAAGAAAAAAATGCAATGTTATTTGTGTGCTAAGACTTATACCGGATATGTTTACTGTCATCCTGGGCCATTCACACATTGTCATAACTTTATTTGCTTCACCTCATGTGACCAAATGGGCTTACTTCGCTACCTGGTCTGTCGTGGAAGAAGGATGGAGGGATGTTCTTCCTGCACAGTTTATCTGGGTTTCTATTTAATAACTGAATAATATTCAGCTATCCCATAGTCATTGATTTTAAATATTTTGCTAATTATGGTGAACTCGGGAATTAAATTTAAAAAACATTAAAATATTTTTAAAGTATTCAAATATTTTGAAAATATTTTACAGTCATTGAGTACCCTAATAAAACACATCTTTCCTACTTCTGTGTAATGAATTGTTATATATTGTGTGATGCACACCCCTGAATTGAATACTTTATAGTGGATATATAGTACTGTTTAAAAGTTTTAGGCAGGTGTGAAAAAAATGCTTTCAATAATAGAAATGTTTATTTTTATCAATTAACAAAATGCAAAGTCAGTGAACAGAAGAGAAATCTAAATCATATCAATATCAATATTTGGTGTGACCACCCTTTGTCTTCAAAATGTCATCAATTCTTTTAGGTACACTTGCACAAAGTTTTTGAAGGACCTCTGCAGGGAGGTTGTTGTAAACATCTTGGAGAACTAACCACAGATCTTCTGTGGAAGTAGGCTTGTTTAAATCCTTCTGTCTCCATGTAATCCCAGGCATACTTGATGATGCTTAGATCAAGGATGTGTGGGGGCCATATTGTCACTTCCAGGACTCCTCAGATGCCTCACTGATGGTATTTCATGATGGATACGTACCTTCCTTGCCTGTATTTCTCAGCATTGAGGACACCATTAATCCAGACCAAATCCCCAACTCCATTTGCTGAAATGCAGCCTCAGATTTGCAAGGGACCTTCTATTTTTGAAAGCATTCTTACTTTATACCATTTTTTCCACGCCTGCCTAAAACTCTTGCACAGTACTGTATATCTCATATGAACTATAAATAAATATAAAGAGCATTTACTTGGTGCTGTATGGTTTCCAAATAAGCAGGTTTCTTATCTCTCTTAAGACACAGGATGAAAGTCTTAAAAATCAACCTCCTGTGCATTCAGGCTAAAAGATGTCTTGGTCACTCACACAAATGAAAAGGCCTATTTAGCATAGCATTTCCTTTCTTACAAAAACACATTTTCTCCAGCATATGCCTTCTGCATCAGAAATAAATACGTTTCTGATATAAAAATCTGTACAGTTCAACGATCTATTGGCACACTGCCCCACTAATTGAAAATATAAATAAATATATATATAGATATAGATATATAGATATATATATATATATAGATAATATTCTATATTCACATTCTTGCCAATTAACCTACACCTAAATTTTCTATATATTTTAGAGTTATTTCACAATTATTCATAAAACATGTTACTTTTAAAATTATATGTGTGTGATGTCAGTTTTGTATCCGAGCGGGTGGGTACTGAAACTTTTTAGAACACATGATGTGTTTGTTGTTAATAGCTTTATAAAAATATTTTCATGAGTCTCTTGCTGTAATTCAAGTTATTGTATGATTTATTGCTGTCAATCTTTGATGTTCCCTTTGAACAAAATGTGTT
Source organism: Mixophyes fleayi (assembly GCF_038048845.1). Classification (NCBI taxonomy): domain Eukaryota; kingdom Metazoa; phylum Chordata; class Amphibia; order Anura; family Limnodynastidae; genus Mixophyes; species Mixophyes fleayi. The sequence continues at coordinate 299,644,548 of NC_134404.1, read as the reverse complement.
TATAAAAACAATATGGAACAATCTTAACCATACTGATTGTATTGAACAACAGCTTCCCACGCACCTTACAAATGGGACTACTGGCCGCATGATGATGTCCGGGCTGAATGCAGGTTTGTTGGGCTAACTAATCTTGGAGCGACCTGTTACCTGGCATCTACCATTCAGCAGTTGTACATGATACCAGAGGCCAGGCAAGCCATCTTTACTGCTAAGGTATACGAGTGTTACAGTGTCTGTGTAGTATATAAGTAAATGCTTTGTATTTCATAGTTTGCTGGTTCTTGGTGGTGGTATAGCATCAAGAATTATTTTTAAATCACCACCCATAATATTAGTTGCATAAATAAGGCTTTTTGTTACAGCAAATTATCCAGGAGCTGTTTGATTCTGTCCTTGGGCTCCTGTTCGCCAAAAGCAGAATTAAGAAACAAAAGTGGAAGGCTGCTAGTTTTTGTTAAAGATCCTTCCGTTGAGGGAAGGCTGTATAAGGACAAGAAAGTCTTGATCCAAGTCTAACCTGCACTTTAGTAAACACAGATTACATTTACTTTGCATTTACTCTAAAGATAGTGGTGCACAACTTTGTTATCTAGGATATAAATGCTAGGGTGCCATTTTTCTGGACTCGCATAAGAGGTGGTTTTCAAGTCAATGGGTGTCTGACAATCAAGGGACCATAAAAATAGATTCTGGGACCCTATTTGAGGTCCACACCCACAGGTTTTCCCCCCTCTGATATAGTAGGACTGAGATGCAAAGATGATCTAACCTGCTGGCCACCACCACCTCCACTTTGCCCTTTTGTAGTCTACTTGGTGAGTAATGTTTAAATGATAATAAGTTAATTAATAAAATTTACATAAAATAATAATGAAAAGATAAATTTTACTTTTCCCCACAACCTTTTCCCCAACACTAAAATGATTTGTGCTTTTAAATGTGTTTTGCACCAGTGTGTAGTTTAAGTTTACAGTCAGTATAAATAAAAATTAAAAAGCATGCCTTTGGTATTCCTATACCCAATTTAATTTAGGGTTGCATTTCTTAGGCAGTTCTTATTGCAAAGAATGTAGCTATGGTACGAATTGAGAAAATGTGACTACTACTTTTTATACATTTCTCATTCATCTTTGCAGATGGCTTATAGAGGCTCATCCTGAAGTTTGGGCACTTTAAATTTTAGCACAAAGTCTGAACTCCTTCCCCTTGTTCTGGTTATAAATGTACAAAAATAGTAATGTTTAAAAATATGTTTGACTTTTGTTTTGCAGTATTCAGATGATATTAAACATAAAACAACCTTGCTGGAACTCCAAAAAATGTTTACTTACTTAATGGTAAGTTTCTTTTCACTTTAGTAATGTTTAATGAAGATGTATTTATTTATTTTCTGGTCATCTAAAAATGACGAATATGTTATTTCTTTAATTAAGTGCTCAATCTTCCCTTCATTCACTCCTGTAATAGGAGAACTGCACCTTCATGAGGATTATAAAAGTATCTGGGGCATGCTCTAACACCTTCTTCCCAACAGTGTGGAGATCTTCTTGCCCCCTCTTGAAAATACTGTCTTCTACATGCCTTCCCCTTGTTGACAGCGACACAATGACACCATTGTCACACAGCTGTTATGTCCACCCACATCCCAGCTGAAGAAGATAGTTTTCCCCTGACAATTAGGAGAAGCCAGCTAGAAACGCAAAATAGGTGTCTTGATTTAAAGAATAGTGGAAGGGAGAGATAGTTGTCAGCATTAGGGAAAAATATGAGTACATTAAAATAATAAATGTGTTCCATTAAAGTGTTAGAATATGTGACAGAATGGGCTTACGCTGCCACCCTCTCTGGGAGGGTGGCATTCTGCTCTGGGTTACTCTTACAGTCAGTAATCTGTTATTTCTGGTTGCTTTTACTGGTGATATTCCACCATCAGACACTCACTCACTGTAACTGCCAACTGCACACCACTGTTATTCCCACAATTGTAGCTATAGTGAGCTTGGCTGTGGAGCTAGGGTCCAGCTCACTGGTAGGATTTATTTCAATACTGTTGGCTCTACAGAGAAAGGTGTCTGGCACTGTTGCTCTCCCGACCCCACGGGTAGAACCAAATACCGCTAGTCCCCTTTCCACACTCGCTCCTCAAGGGTTAAAGTGAACTTGGAAGCGGAGAAGGCAGGCCAGATACCACTGGGACCTGCTGGTTTTACAATGGACAGCTAGGGATGGGGGCACCACATCGCTCCGAAAACCATGGAAACATGGGCGCACTCCACTAGACACTTATTTTTATACAATTTATATCTTAAGGTACTAGTCATTAAAATTTAGATTTATTCTGTAGTACGTTGTGGGAAACTGGCCATATAAAATTTTTTGAAGCCCAAATCATGATATAGAAAATGGTGGCACAATACTCATCTTGTTCTAATTTATATAAACTGCATACTGTACATTTGATTTGTTAGGATCTTATGTTTTATAGTAAATTACAGCGTGTATTTATTTATGGCTAATTTAGCCCATATGTCCTAATTTTTTATGTTTATACTATCAGTATATTTTGGATATGTGGATTTTTGTTGTACTACTTTCTGTATATTCCTGAGATGTGAGTTTTTCTTTCATATGTGAATGAATGTACACAATTTCTTTACAACAAGCTTAAAAGGTAAAACTATTTGCAGTTGAATGTCAGTACTTTTAGTAAAAATTAGTTGCTGCAATTATTGTATTTACTGTAGGAAAGTGAATGCAAAGCTTACAACCCCAGGCCCTTCTGCAAGACATATACCATGGACAAACAGCCACTCAACACAGGGGAACAGAAAGATATGACTGAGTTCTTTACAGATCTCATTACAAAGATTGAAGAAATGTCTCCGGAACTTGTGAGTTCTCCTGTTGTCTCTTGCAGTTCTTAATAAAGAAAAGAATATGATTTGTGAAAAAGTTTACTCTTTATTTCTCTTGCCATGCTCAACAGAAAAACACAGTGAAGAGTTTATTTGGAGGCGTCATCACAAACAATGTTGTGTCTTTGGTAAGCAGTTTTCTAACATTTCTGGATTGAAAATATTCATAATTGGAAAATGTACCTGCTTTCTATCTAGAAGAATTTTAAGTTTGTTTCAGATAAAATGGTTGATGTGTATATATACATTTTGTTAATATCTTTGTGTCCTGCTTTGTGCATCATAATGTTAATTTTACTCTTTTCCTTCAGGATTGTGAACATGTTAGTCAAACAGCTGAAGAATTTTACACTGTCAGATGTCAGGTGGCAGATATGAAAAACATCTATGTGAGTATGACTAAATACTTACAGCAACTTCACATATGTGCAATCTTATAACATAGTTACACTTGGTCTCTGCACATTATTGTGCGTTAGCAAAAGCCCTGTATGTAGTAATTGTAGGAATTTAAGCTTGTAATTTATGTGTTTGCTATTGTCTCAAATATGTGGGGATATTGTAACTGAGAGCTGGAATGGCTGTCAAAGAAGTGGGAGAGGTATAGATGCACATTAGGGACACGCTCATATAACATGCTGCAAGCAAGAGAGACAGTTCTCCAGTCATATAAACGCCAAACACAAAATCAGAGTTGAAAATTATGATTGGTTCATTTAAATACATTTGATCCCATTTCCCTTTTGTAATAGGGCTTACCTGTTGGCTGGATACAGTTTTGTCTTTGGTTTCCTTTTACTGTCAGTTGCCATTACTGACCAATCCTACTGGTGCTGCTGATGCTACTTGCCACCAGACACTAACTCAACTGTACACCACTGTGTTTCCCCCAGTTGTAGGAGAAGAGTTTTCTTTTCTTTAGAGAGGATATAGAATTTCATTACACTGATTTCCTCGTTTAATCACAGCAAGGTGGTGGCGCCCCAGCTGGGAAATGAGTCAGATTTTGACTTGTACTTCCCAGGAGGATACGTGGCTGGACATTCTAGAGGCGGTAGTCACCGAGACTGCGGAGCCTTCTCTGTTTTCATGGCGGTTGAAGAGTTCCTTTTCCTCTTCCTCCCAGTTGGTTGGAGGATAAGCTTTTAGAGGGTTTATCGCTAGAGTTCTGAATTGCTTCCTTTGGTGGAACAGATTCAGAGGACTACTAACTATTTGGTGGCGACTGCCCTGGACTTGGTACTTATAGGAGCATGGATCTCTGCCTCTGCAGCCTTGGATCGTCGGACTCTCTGGCTTAAGTCCTGGGAGGCAGATGTGAAGTCTAACAAGGCTTTGGAAGCACTCCCTTTTTTCTCGAACTGTTCTGTTTGGGCCGGAAATTGACACCGTTATTAGTCAGGTGACAGGAGGTAAGAGTTCTTTTCTTCCTGTTAATGCTCCTAAACCCAGAATGTCCATGGTTAGCTCCTTTCGTTCCTCCGGCAGGTCACAAGTTCAGTACTCCAGAGGTCAGTCATCCAGACCAAGAGGTAGTTTGCAGTGCGGATGCCAGGCCTGGTCTGCTAAGCGTCCAGCAGCTAAGTCTGCAGACATGCAGTCACGTTCTCCCCACCAAGGGTCCAATGTGGTAGGAGTCTGTGTTCTCCTCTTCCAGGATAAGTGGTTTCAGTCTACCACAGATGCTTTTGTGCGGGCAATCATGGACATGAGATAGATCTTGAGTAACCTCCCAGACCGTTATTATCCATTGGGCTCACTCGTGGGTCAAAGCGACTGGCTCTGCGAGAGGCCTTCCAGTTCTTGATTTCCTTTAGGGTGGTTATTCCATTTCCAGACTCTGAAAAAGTTTTGTGGTTGTATGCCAACCTGTTTCTTGTTCCAAAGCCTTACGGTTCATTTAAGCTGATCTTGATTCTCAAACTTTTGAACACCCAGCTGAGGGTGCCCAGATTCAAAATGGAGCCCTTGTCTGTAATTCACAGAATGGAACAGGGGAATTTCATGATTTCTCTAGACATCAGGGGCACCTATCTGCATGTTCCCATCTGGGAGAGTCATCGGTCCCTCTTCATGTTTGCTGTTTAGTTGGACCATTACCAGTTCCAAGCTCTTCCTTTTGGTATGGCCACGGGTCTTCAACAAAATAATGACTGTCATGGCTGCTCTGTTGCGGTCCAAAGGGGGTTATGATCATCCCTTACCTGGATGACCTTCTTCTGAAGGTGGAGTCCCCTGCAGAACTCTTGTCCCATGTCCAGGTGACGGCACAGACTCTTGAGGTCCCACAGTTGGATCCTCAGCCTCAAGGAATACAATTTGACTCCGTCCCAACGGTTGTTCTTTTTGGCTTTTCTCTTCAACATCCACAAACAGTGGGTGTTCTTGTCATCAGACAAGATTCAGGCCTTGTGGAAGACGGTAAGGTCTCTATTGGCTGATGGACAGACCTCTGTACACTTCTGCATGAAGGTTCTGGGCAAGATGGTATCATCTTATGTCTTGTTTCAGCTGGCACTCCTGTCGAGGTGAAACAGATCCTACCTGAAACTTTCTAGTCAGGTGTTCTGTTTTTTTCCCTCTGGTGTGACAGTTGCTCTTTTGGTGGGTTGCAGAACGACAGTCTCTGCAGGGGTCGCCCATTCTCGATCTGGGATTGGATTTTGGTGACAGTGGATGACAGGCTTCATGGTTGGGGGGCTGTCTGACTTCACACCCGTTTTCTGGGTCTTTGGACTCTGGAGGAATTCAGGCTTCCAATGAAAGTGTTGGAACTGCAAGCGTTGTTCTGCGCTCTGATCAGAGCAGAAAAGCTGATAATGCCACGGCGGTGGAATACTTCAATCCCCTAGTTGGCACCAGAAGTCCTTACCCATTTGAGAGAGACACAAGACCTTTCAGTAGACTGAAAATCATGTTCAGGCTATCAAGGCACTTTTCATCCCAGAGTTTCTGAGCAGGCAGACTCTTTATCCAAGAGTATTGTCTATCCAGAGCTGTTTTGCAAGTTAGTGGACAGGTGGGGTCAACCGGGTGTAGACATGACGGCGTCTCAGTTGAACCAAAAGGTCAAGCTCTTCTGCTTCAAGGCAAGAGATCTACAGCTTTCTTGGTAGACACCATGTCCATTCCTTGGTGGTTCCGCCTGGTTTACCTGTTACCTTCAGTAGCCATGCTTCCGAGGGTTTTGAAGGTAAAGAGAGGTGTTCCAGTCATTGTGGTGGTGTCAGATTTGCCTCGGAGGGCCTGGTACACCGATGTTCTTTCCATGACGGTGGGTCGGTCATATTTGCTTCAGCCAGTCCTGTTAAGTCAAAGACCATTTTTTTTTCTCTGTTTAGAAAGTCTGGCTTTAACGGTGTGGCTGTTGAAGCCAGGATCCTTCAAGCTAAGAGTTTGCTATACCCCAATGTTCTTGATATCACCCAATGGGCAAGAAAAATGAATTTTACATAAGTATAAAAATCCTTTTTTCCTACTCTACCATCTCCTCTTCTTCAAATTCTTCTCGACAAATGCACTCTCGTCCAAATCCTCTCTTATTAACAGTCCTGACCCCTGAGCATATAATGCCTACTATTCCTGTGTTAAAACTCTCCTCTCTACAATTACTGCCCCTAGACTGTCTCCCTCTACAAACGAATTCGGACCTTTGCCTTCATATCTGTTGCCCCTGCCACTCCTGTTAGACTCCATCTCTCCAGTTTCCTACCTTGGCACCCTAAACAGACCCATTTTCTTTTAAAAACAAACAAAAAAAAAACGCTGTTTGAGAAAGTCTTACTCTGTTCTTGACTTCCTCCATTTTAAATTCATTCTCTTCTAAAACTAATCTCTCTCCCACTCTAAACAATCCTCCTTCAAGTCTCATTTCATTTTGTGCTTCCAACAACCCATGCCTCTTCAGCGCCCCCCTCTATCACAGCTCTTCGTTTCACTCTCCTGCTTCCAAAACCTCTCCTGCCACTCCCATCTATGGAGCGCTCTCCTTTGTTCTTTCCGACGACTCCACTACACTCCACGTATTGCGCTTCTCGTATTTCCATATGCTCTCCCTGTAGAATATAAGCTTTCCTTTATCTCATCCCCTCTTGTTTGCTGTCCTGTCGTACACTACCCCCCACTTCATTATACTTGTTTTTTGTCTTCAGCAATACCACTTGTATAATGTCACCATGTTTTTGTAACACTACTTGCATTTTGCTACCCTCCTCTCTTGTATGTCACTAGTGCCATGTAATGGTACTTGAATTGAATCTATCCATTTGGAACTATTAATGTCACTACTGTTATGTCAATAGTGCTATGAAATGTTATTAAAATTGTTTATACCATTGTTATATTAATAATGATACATGTACTGTATCTCACACTTTGTACTATTGTGTATTTGGTTTTGTAATTCTTTGTGCTGTGCAAAAGAATTTTGTAACTACCTATAAATAAATGTTAATATCATCATTGGGATATTTTCCCTCATAAGCTGTTGCCGACACAGACAGACCACCTGCGTTTTTTGGCCAGTCCTTTTAACAAAAGATTGTGGTTTCCATGGTAATTTCTTTCCCCACTCAATGTTTAAAGGGCAAACATTTCAACCCAAATCACACACAAACATGGAAAAGACACCAAACTATACTGAAACACAAGTACAGTCACTGGACCTAGTACATTTTTACATGCATAGAAATAGAAGACATTTGCGTATTACTAGACATCATCATATATCACAAAAGTCTCACAGTCCAATACCATACTGGTTGGTAAATGGCTACTAACAAAATTGACCCCAATGTTTTGTGTGACAGAGGATTTAGAATGTACGCTCCACTGGGACCGGGACTGATGTAAATGATTAAACATTCTCCTTAAATAAAGAATAATAATTTGTGCACATATTTTACCAATGTTTTGTCAAGTAGACTTTAAATCCAATTTGGTAAATGCAGAGTACAAAATAACAGCCTGCCACCTCACAGTTGCAAGCCACTTTCTACAAATCCTTTTACTGCCGTCAGGAATATAAGGACAGAAAAAGAAACAAATCGCCCCATTGCTGCCTTTCCCTCCCCTGTAATTCATTCTCTCCCCTCCTCTGCCGCTTCTTGCCTAAAAAGTGGTTGTCCCTGGCTATCACACACCATGCTGCTGCACAAGATCACGGATTGGCTGTGAGCAGATCAGTCCGGTGACGTCACCACAGTGGTGTACATTTTTACATTCTGTCATTGACCTGGAGATGCAGCCTGGTGTGCGAGACCAGCCAGGAACATCCACTCCTCTACATTCCACTTGTATACCAGGTAAGAAGGGGGTGGGTGAGGGAATTAATGAAGTACAGGGGCAAGGGGAAAATTTAATTACAGAGGGAGGGGGTGGGGGTGCAGGTAAATTAAAATACATGGGAGGTTGGTTGCAAATGAGTAATAGAGGAAGTGGAGACTGGTGGAGGACAGATTTATTTCCGGGGATGGATATGGGTACTGGAAAATGTGTTAGTGTTATGTGTAAGCGCTACGGAATATGTTGGCGCTATATAAATAAATGATAATGTGTCAGAAGCGGACATTACCAAGCTAATATCAACAATAGCATTTGACATGCACTGTAATGTTTTGTAATATGCACAAAAATATGTCAAAATAAATGTAAACCTGTCTGATATGGCTGGGAGACCACACAAAAATATTATTTCATGCCCTGTTAATGCATAATTGGTGAATAATATAACTTTATACTGTTATAGTGAGAGGTTATACCCATCTATCACCTCATTGCTCGTTGCTGTGTTTTGCCTATATTGTATGGTCTTGTTATATCATGTACTATTTTACTGTATACTTTCTATAAGGCACTGCGGACGCTTTGGGGCAGTTCTCAACATGACTTTTTTTTTTTTTTTTTTAATGAAAACTAGAGGGGAAAAAAACATTCATGTTGTAAGTCTTCGTGGAGGGGTGGTAGGGGTGTATTTAAGTAGTTGTGCTGTGAATTGGTTGAATATGACTATTTTTAGAGCGCTCTCTAAATAACATTTCTGCCCTCTCAGGAGTCACTGGATGAAGTCACTATCAAAGACACATTGGAAGGTGACAATATGTACACGTGTTCCCACTGCGGTAAGAAGGTGCGGGCAGAGAAAAGGTCAGTGTGATACGAGGAGTTCTTCCCTGGTGCATTGTTAGTGTTTTACCTTTATGCAAGCTATATTTCTCCAAACTGTGTATTTTGGTGCAGCCATGCACCTCCAGTGTTGGCGGTTGGGAGTGTAGAGCAGGCAGACCCAACAGATATAGAGAAAGGGTTGTGTAATAAACATATGGCGTTTACTTAAAATGACAATTTAGAATGTGGTTTTTAGTAGATCTTCTTAAGTCAATAAATTGTTCTCACGGCATAGTGTTTACTGAGACTTGAGCACATTTTGTGGTTTTATCTTCTTTTTCCTTAATCACTTAGTTTGTCCATTCATTAAGCTATTGTGTTTTTCAACTTTTGGCCTGTGATTTCTCATTTTTGCATACTTAGATATTTATCTGTGTGCTTGTATAATTCTCATTTTGTGCTATCTGCTTATTTGTTTTACATGTTTCCCTCTTGACTCCATTTTCTGCGCACACATCCTAATTTCAACTCACTCTCTTTATGCAATTGGCTCTTGCCTTTCTCTTTGCCTGCTTTTTTCACGTTACTTAGTTTTGACTGTCTTTGTGTCTTGCTGTTCACCAACCTCACCCCCCAATCCTATTGCTCTCTGTGATGTGTGTGTGTGTGTGTGTGTGTGTGTGTGTGTGTGTGTGTGTATATAGATATATTCACAGATAGATATGTATATAGATATGTATATATGTATGTATGTATGTATATAGATATGTATGTAGGTATATGAGAGAATGGAGATATTTATATGTATGTTGATTATTTCTTCCTTAAATGTTCATTTCAGAGCCTGTTTTAAGAAATTGCCAAGAATATTGAGCTTTAATACAATGCGGTACACATTTAACATGGTCACCATGATGAAGGAAAAGGTCAATACCCACTTCTCTTTTCCTCTGCGATTGGATATGACACCTTACACAGAGGATTTTTTAATGGGAAAGAATGATCGAATAGAAGGTAATGCTTGATAAATCTGAGGTTTGTTTTTTTGTTTTTGTTTTTTTAAAGCTTATTAAAGACTCACATGCTTAAATACATTAAAAAAAATTTATTTCATGATCTATATTCTTAAGCGCTAATAATTACCCATTGCTTTAAAGCCATTTATTTTCAGGGTCCCCCTGAGACATATTTTCTCTACAGCATAATAAACAACCACTGATTCTTTCATTTCAAAACTTTTTTAAATGTCAGATATTTGTCAAATATTCATAATAAGAACACTCTTTATTCAGCAAAGACTTTAGTGGTCTGTACCCACAACTTGAAAGTCGTTGCTGTAGAATTAGACTTTTGTGCAAATAAACTCTATCTTTAGTTGGATGTATGAACTTCCTTTTTAATATAAAGGCACCATAATCTTCCTGTCATATTGGCCTAATCCCTTCTTCTTGAAACTTGCTTTCACATGGACAAACAGGAGTCAGCTGAGCTTTAATAATCTGTGCTACTGTTAACATTTTAATGCTCTGACTGGCTACAAATGATTTAGCCCTGTCTGTTTTATCTTGTCCCAGTTTGAACTAATAATTAGCCCAGTATGTGCACTGACCATAATCATGCGCATGTAAAATTTAAATGGTAAACAGTGAGTGTGACAGAATAGGCTTACTTAGTCTACCTGTTCTGAGTTTATAGATTGTTTGAAGTGTCACTTACCATGAGTAACCTACTATTACTGACCACATATACTGGTGCTGGGCAAAATTAGCCATTCACCATCTGTGCATGCCAACTGTGCAACAATGCGGTGCCGCTAGTTGTAGGATTACAGTCACTGCCACCACAAAGCTCATTCAGTCACCAGAAAGCCACACCCCAAGAACATACTAGTAGGTTAATTGGCTGCTATCAAATTGACCTTAGTCTCTGTGTGTGTGTGTGTGTCTCTGTGTGTGTGTGTTAGGGTATTTAGACTCTAAGCTCCAATGGTGCAGGGACCGATGTGAATGAGTTCTCTGTACAGCGCTGCGGAATTAGTGGCGCTATATAAATAACTGGTGATGATATGTAGCTACGGTAGCACATCTTTAATAATTAGTCTAGCTGGAACCTCCTGATTGCTTACTTTGGATCAGGACTGCATGGTATTAAGCAAAGCATTCACTCAGGATGCTGGTCTCCACACCTAGGGGATGGATTAGCTCTTATCTGCAGGTCACCGGAGTACATCAGATTAAAGATTCTTATCTGTTCCTATGAGATATCTATGTCATGTTTATTTGCTCATATATAGATTTTAAAAGAGTGGTTACACACATATGAACACTTACAGGTAGTGAAGCTGTTATACCTTTTTGGGCTGCAAGCTTTTATGCAGATTTACTCAACATGCTGGCAGGAGGTTAGAAGTAAATGTAATTTTTTTCATTTATGATCTGCAAAAAGCTGCCCAATTCCCTAGTACTATAGCTGATATCCATATACATGTGTATTGCGTTTCTTCTAGGTTTCAAAGAGGATGGTGAAGAACTAAAAGAGACGGAGAGCTATGAGTATGATTTAATAGGGGTGACTGTTCATACTGGCACTGCTGATGGTGGTCACTACTACAGCTTCATCAGAGACATAGTGAACCCACATGCGTACAAAAATAACAAGTGGTAAGCTGTCATTATCTTTTATACACAAAAACTATTCAAAGAACCTCTTCACAGAGATTATATTTTGTTAAAATAATGTGGACCGTTTTAAAATAAATGCTAGAACTATTAAAGTGTGATCCTTGAAAAAAATTATCTTGAGAGGCTGCCACTTTGGTTGTAGTATACATGCCAAGATATCACTGTCTGCGCTGCCCAGTCTCTGTGAAATAGATGACATAACTGGAGATCAGGAGACACTGATGAAATAAACCACATTTACTTCCCTCCTTCAAAAGGTCAACTGGGTCAAGGCCATTGAAAATTTACACTATGAGCTGTTAGCGGCTTGATTGCTAACAAGCGGTGGGGCTCCTCGATCAGTGCCCACCGTCATGAGGTTGCTGAAGCTCCCTAGTTGAATGGCACACACCCTTGGGGGTCACTCTTGTCTGGAAGGGAAATGTGCCCTCTTTCAAACTAGGGTGCTCCTGTGTAGTTATTGCAAGTTCTTTTTCTTTTTCTATTCTTTTTTTTCAAGATCATAAATAACGTTAAAGTAGATAGGAAAAGAGGACTTTTTTTTTCACTTTTCACTTTTGTTTTTGTTTTTTTAAGAGGGCTAATCCTTCTTTATTTGTCTAATCATCCATGACCAAAGAAAGGCTTTTATGTAAGGAAATGTATTTATTGCATATATGTACTCCTGGCACCTTTTTAACACCAGTTTATCATTCTTGTCTGGAGACTAGCAAGCAGCTTACCAGAAATGCATGACATTGTCACCTTTTTAAGTTACTTGCACAACTTTTAATTTAGTAAATGAAGTAAAATTGTTCCACTATTATGCATCCTATGCTTGGGTTAGAAGGGTAATTGACTCAAATGTTTGAGGCAGTAGGTTGTCTAGTCTTCTAAATTTCTCATCTCATCTTTGCCAAAAAAAAATCAAATATCACACAAAAAAAGTGGTAGTTGCGTTTTTTTCCTGACACCTCCTCCTAGTCAACACATACAAATGGGATATCATTATTTTTTTCAGTCTGGGACCTATTAACGACATACTTTGTTTAAACTGTTTGGCCAACTTTTGCTAATAAATGAAAAAGTGTTCTTTTCCACTATCTGCCACTTTCCAGAAAACTACTGTGCATTTTCAGAAAATACTAATGGTAAAATCTTCTGATAAAAATAAGGTGGTATTGTGTGTGTATTGCACAGAAACATGTCTAATGTTGAGCATGCACAGTGAAGCCCAATCCTAGTTATTAGTTTGTATAGTTCCCTTTTACTTAACTTTTATTGCTTTTATTTATGTACACTTTTTATCTCAGGTATCTTTTCAATGATGCTGAAGTGAAGCCATTTGATTCGGCTCAGCTTGCTTCAGAATGCTTTGGTGGTGAAATGACTGTAAGTTTAGTTGTTGGCATTTGGAGATTTTATGTTAATCTAAATATATATATTTTTGTTATTAAATTGACTAAATTAATGTGTTAGTCTTTTTTACAGTTTGGCATGGTAGCAAATATCATTTTGTGTAACCTCTGAATTCTATAATTTTATAATTCCCTGTCATTCTTTTCTCTTTAGACAAAGACATATGACTCTGTAACAGATAAATTTATGGACTTTTCCTTTGAAAAGGTATTTAGACTTCAGAGAAGTCATTAGCGATAGGTGGTGTTAGTGTGTGAAATAATACAAGCAGATTATACAGAATTGTCTCAGCTGTATTTATTCTCTGTAGACCCACAGTGCTTACATGCTGTTTTATAAGCGTGTGGAGCCAGAGGAGGAAACCAGCAAGGAGGTGAAATTTGATGTCTCCTCAGAGCTCCTTGAGGTATATATTTTATATTTTGAATTTGTAAAATTGTGTAGTAGGCAATATAAATAGCAGTTTCTCTTGCACAGCCAGATGAGACATTGCTCATCATGGGAATAAGGGAGTATATTCTGAATTTGTAAAGTTGTATAGTATGCAACATAAATAGCTATTTAAGGCCGTGCAGCTGTTCCTGTACTAAAGGTTTCATAATTTTTTTTCAATATGTGCAACACATTTTATGTTTGTGTTTTAATTAGTTGTTTCCTTTTATTATGTAAAATACTTTTTTAGTCATTTGCTGAAATGAAAATAAGCATTGTATGACCAGCCCAAACATCTACTTTCCCATAGCATATACCTTTTCCTTAGTATGCATATGTAGTTTCATACGTAGCTCCAGCAAATAGTCCTGTAATATAAGGAAAAATGAGTTCCTTCCTTGATCAGCTGCCAGAAAAGCCTTCTAACCACTTATGCAGGTGAACGGTCTTTATGAAGCAGATACAGTTTCTGGCTTCTGCTTAAAGACTCTGCTCTTGTGCTTGTCTTGTCTACACCAAGTCTCTATCGATAACTTCTCAAATTTTGACTGATCGTTAACAGTATGAAAAATGTTAAAATAGATCACAATGTATCTTTTCCACAGTGGATCTGGCATGACAACATGCAATTTCTTCAGGACAAGAACATATTTGAACACACATATTTTGGGTAAGAGTGTATATTCTGTATGATTTGCTATTTTCTTAATGACCTGATAGAAAAGAGTGAAATAATTACCTTGTGTTTTCTAGGTTTATGTGGCAGCTGTGTAGCAGTATACCAAGCACATTACCCGACCCTAAGGCAGTGTCTCTAATGACTGCTAAGGTAAAACTCAGTCTGCAGACTGACTGGAGACATTTTATTACATGTCTATTTACTGTTTATCTTGGTCATTCAGGAAACTGATAGGTTTATATTGTTCAAACATAAGGGTCAATGGAAATATAACTGGGCAAATGAATACTTGCGTACAGAACCGTATCTTATTTAGTGCTGGGGCAAGAACAAAAAATGCCACCCCTCCCTAGACCACAATTTCAACTTAATGAGCCTAAAATATTGATAGACTGCACGTCCCCTTTAGCGTTGCGCCCTGGGCAGTCGCCCATCACACAGCCCTAGTTACGGCTCTGCTTGCACATGCCTGCCTATTCCTAAAATAAAGTGACATGGCCTAAACTGTGAAATTTAAGTTTAACACTGTGACTGGTTAGCAGTGCTAATGTTTTACTTCCTGAGTTCAGTACAATATGTAATCATTAGCACTGTGAGATCTGCAACTGCTTGTGAAGAGCAACAGTAGCTGGCCATGGGCTTCCAAGGGTGAGTAGTTTGGGGCAGCTACTATGCAAAAAGAGGTGTGAATGATTTCATGACCTCTGTAGCTTTGACTGGTGAGAAGACCGCATTCAGTTTTAACAGTAAATCTTGAATTTTGCATCCACCAGTAGTGTTATGTTAAATCTGTGTAGACAGAGTTGTAGGTGTTAATTGTTTTAAGGGCTTTTGCCGAGTCATTCTATCAATTGCAATTTTTATATTTGTGTATGTTTTTTTGTTTTGGTTTTCTTACAGCTTAGTACATCATTTGTTTTGGAGACCTTTATTCATTCAAAAGAAAAGGTACTTGTTCCTAGTTTTTTTATTATTATTACTCATTAAGAAATACTTGATTGGATCATGTATTGTATACATATGAACTTATTTCAGAGGTTTTATTTGGAATCTGTTGTTTTTTGGGGGGGGTGTTTGTTTTTTTTGTTTTTTGCATGTTATTAAAAAATCTGCATATTGCACATGAATTTTATGCTTGCAATACATATTTATTATAAGGATTAAATTATTACATATTTTACTCTGGGTTATAGAAAAGAGACCACAATAGCTTTCCCTTCCTCCCTAGTAACCCCACTCGCACTGCTTTGATTCTAACCATCTATGTTGCTCTGTTGGTGCTGTCAGTCAACAAAGAAGAAGCAGGATTGGAGAATACTGGGGAGGAAGGTAAGAAACAGTGAGGTACTTTCCACATAGCACAGATAAGAACATGCCTGGATCAGGCATGTAATCACACTTAAAGGGTTTATCCATCTTGTAATGTCAACAGACCGTTGTGTTGCCACAATGTGGTACTTTAGCGGGTGTTCCTTCTTTAGACCAGTGGTGTTGATTTCCAGTGGTGGTGATTTCAAGCCATCCTGGTTAGTCTATTGAGTAGAATGCTGGCGTGAATGTTTCATCTGCTTGGACAAGAGACGAGGTAATCCAATCAGACGCCACATTAACTACACACTTCACGCTCATAGAAGATTTTATTACAGTGTGTCTTGTGCTACGCTGCCAAAACCTTTTATTGTTACCCTGCTTTGATACTGCACAGTGTGGTAATGCAGGTAATGGTGGTCAGATTGTGAAATCCTTAATATTGTGTTAGATTTAAGTCTATTTATAAGCTAAGTATTGGCGATCCAGCCACAAGGTTGTTTCTAAATGTTTGTCTATTTCACCCACATGTTTCTACGTCCATATGTCCTACTTTGCCATTTAACATCTTTCCTTGTATTACTCTTTTGGCGTATATAGCGTTGTAAAGCAGAGCATAGCTTCTTTTTTCATTTTCTTTTTTTCTTTTTTTCCCGTACTGAAATTTTAGTGACATTGTGTTTTGCATTTCAATAATTGTAATCAATTTTAGTAATTTGCCTCTTGTTTTTAACATTTCTACTCTACTGGATGTTTGCCAGTGCATCATCTTCCCAGATTCTCTTTTATGCTGTCTTTTGTAGCTTTTCTCAACTACAAGGAGTTTGAGAAATATTATGCATGCTTAAATGACTTTGTGAAAATCCCTTATGCATCCAAAATTTACCATTTATGACCTTTTTCAGTAGTGAACTCCAGTCTACAGAGAATGTTTGTTTATTTAGTCAAGCCCCGCTTACTTCCATCAAAATAAGCAGAGACTTGTCCAATATGATGACACTCAACACACTATTCATTCCTGTTTACATGCATACTCAGACTTGGTAAATCTAGGGAATATAGGGCTGAGTATATCTCACATTATACAACCGTTTGGGAAGGGATTGCTCTTAGTGAGCTATTGTTAAATACAATGTTATTAAGGAGTTTTGAAACATGAATTATAAGACATCAACAAAACTGAAAATGCATTCGTATAGTCTGATCACTATAAGGACACCTTGTTTACTGGTACACTTATATTATAAAACACTTGGGGTGCTGATGCAGAGTGAGTGCTACTCCAGTTAGTGAAGCTTGTGTGAAATCACTGTGGATGAAAGAGAGTGCGTAATATGCGCCCATGCAGATTTGCACTATCCTGCCATTTAAACCAATCTGATCTCCAACATGGGTGAGTGCAGTGCATATCTCTAGCTGCTGTAACTGTGGGATATTAGAGCCTCCCTGATATGGGGTTCAGAACCTTTACTTGATTAAAAACTTTTTTTTTAATAAGAAAAGTCATGCAACATGCTCACCTTATAGGGTTATGCGAGACCTCTTCTTAGCCTCCCAGATGTTTCTAAAACATGCAATATCACTGACGGTGTATAGCTGCATATTAATAAAATGCTGTGTTGAACAAATGTAACTTTTTTTTTTTTTTTAACGCATTGTTATTACTCTCTGTACCTAACTAGTGAGGTTTGTGTGTGTTTTCGTGCTGTCTAATCAAAAGACAGACTACTTATATGAGGCAGCCAGATGTGAACACGGTCTCAGGGTCAAGCAGGCAGATTTGAACCGCATGATTGACCATTCTGAAGGCCTCTATTTCTCAGTTGTGACTAATCTTTTTTGCTTCAATTTATCTGAAAAGTATTGAAATGCGGGGTTTCTTTTTTTTTTTTTTACACTGGACTTATACACCAATACAAAACATTTGCCTTTTGGAAAAAATGTCTAAGTTGTTAAATCATTCACTTTTTTTCCTTACTGTTTCTTTCTCTTTTAGCCCACAATGCTTCAGTGGATTGAACTACTGACAAAGCAGTTTAACAACAGCCAGGCAGCTTGTGAGGTGAGTTGTATAAAGTGTCTAGTGAAGTATGCACAGTGGGAATATTCTTGACGCATATTGCTTTCAGTTGCAAATGGCAGATGCAGTAAATGAGAAATATAAAATCTTAATTCGGTGCTTTTATTTTCAGTCATGCTTTATCCATTCCTAAGCTTGTTCTTATCCCTTCAGTGGTTTTTGGACCGCATGGCTGATGATGATTGGTGGCCTATGCAGATTCTGATCAAGTGTCCAAACCAGATTGTTAGACAGGTGGGTCAATCATATCTATGTGTATAAAAGTTTTTGTTCCATAGACTGGGGCGTGAAGGGCCCACTGAGGAAACCATATAATATAATGGCATATGTCAGTGCTAAATAGTGGTGAGCTACTATAGGGAATGTAGTAGCCTGTTGAGAGAGAGACTAACATGTAACAACTGCATGAATGGTGATACATACATTACAGGCAGCTATTTATCCTGTGTTTAAACAATATAATTTTATTTTCTTCACTGATTTATATAGATTGGAATTAGAATTATTCCAGAAGTTTCCACCACTGTAATTCTGCATACATAAATCCGTAAGAAAACATATCTAGGTATAATGGCCTTGCAAGGATATGCTTTGACTCACATGTTCTATTAGGCCATAACTGACATGGTATGCTGGGTAATATAGTTCCACCACAGTATATATGAGTAAATAGCTTTGCAAATGTATACTTGAATCTCCTTGGCAGTACAGCAAATTGCATATTACTAAACTTTAGTTTACAATTGGAGCATTACAGTTTGGATTTCATTTAAATCTTATAATAATTGCAATAGCCTCACTCTGTTCCCCTGTAATTTCGTATTTTTCTAGTAGTTATCAACATCTCAAAACTATGATACATATGAATGAATAGTTGCAAAACTTTATCTAACAAATGTCTTTTAAAACTGTTTTTTTTAATTCCATTGATGTTATAATCATAACAGATGTTCCAGCGTCTCTGTATCCATGTTATTCAGAGGCTGCGTTCAGTACATGCTCATTTATACCTGCAGCCAGGCATAGAAGATGGGTAAGCCAGCCAGTTGTTAATATATCTCTCTCTAACTCTTGCACAGGAAATTAAGGTTTTTGTTCTTTTACATAGAGCACAACTTAGTGATCATTTACTCCTTTTAACTGGGTTTAATGTATTTCTATATGTGCTAGAAAACTGTCACAGGTCTGTATTTGCAAAACCCCTCTGAAATGAGCAAATTTGTCTCTAAAATGACGTGCTTTAGAGACCTGATAATTCATGCTGTTGACAGAACAGACAGTATAGAATTTCTAGAAGGAAGTTGAGGAAATAATCATGGCCATCATCTAAATGGGATTGGGTATAAAAGTATTCTAGCTAAAGCTTTTGTTTTTCACATACTGAAAACAATTAGCAGTACAAGTTTAGGAATGATGAAAATTTAGGTATAGAAGTATTATGTTGCCAATATATTAGATTATTCTGTATAAGGGATCACTTATTGCTGTAAATTCTACATTGAGTTATGTGGCTATATAAAAGCACAAGGCTATATTCTGAATGCTTTTCACAAAATCCAAGGAAACTTCTAATAGTTCTCATTCATCCTAATGGGGACAATGGAACACTGTGTCAAGAGCATAGACAGAAGCACTTTAAGTATACCGGCAAAAACTGAAGCTCCTCTCAGTTTATGCCGCCAATGGCTGCTTTGGTCTCATTTTTTTCAGTGCCCACTAGGCATGTTTTCTATGTTTGCCCTTAGGTAGCCTCTACATTTATATTATGTTTTTTCAATTCATATTGCTTTTTTTTTCACTTTGAAACAGTCATTGCCGTCAATGTGTCAACAGTCTACACAAGGAGCCTCTTGTGGCTTCCTAGTTATGTAAACCCACCAAAAGGGCTTAACAGTCATCTTGGGAGAAGTCAGAAGCAACAGCTCCTTCTCCTTCCTGTCTGCCCCCTCAGCTGTGTAGTGGTGAGGTTCATTGGGTGCTGTTTGTTTTTGGGGGTTTTTAAACCTCATTATTTTCATCAACATGTAAGACAACGTTACAAAAAAAGAAATGTCGTCAAAACCACGTACAATGATAATCAAATATGATAAGCGTATCCAGCATAAAGTGTGGTCAGTAATAGAAGAGCCAGGGCTCTCCATGTAGACCATTCACAAGAAATATGTAAGTCCCAACTATTCAGTGATACGGAGACCAAAATGGCTGTGATGGAGCAAGTTGTGAATCCCTAAAGAGCTACATATTATTGGATTTTTCCATCAGAGCCTTCTGAATGTTAACTTCCCACCCGGTCTCAAGCGACTCAGAGATCATCCTCAGGTGGTAGAATGGAATGGTATATGAGTGAGACCAGGCCAAATAACCCACTCTGTACATACATTGTGTCTTACATGCTGTGGGTTTATGTAGTTTGGCCGTTTTACATTGTGTCTGTATGAATCCACATAAAATGAATTGTATGTGGCAGTGAAGTCACAGGCTGAATACCTACGCCAGCTGAAGGAAACCGTTTGCCCAGAAATTGAAGCTATTGTATTACTAGATTTTGCAGAAACTTATTCATTTGTGTGTCAGGATGCAATTCAAGGATTTCACCGGCACACTTCACAAGCAACACTCCACCCATTTGTTGTATATTTTAGGCAAGATGATTGTGACACTTTAAACTGTGTGAGCCTCTGTGTTATTAGCGATGCCCATGACCATTTAGCCATAACTGTGCATGCCTTCATTACGGTAGTTATAAAACACTTAGCGAAACTATTACCAAATTTGGAGTATGTTTACTACTTTATTGATGGTGCTAGTGCACAATAGAAGAACTGCAAAAACTTTTTGAACTTATGCTTCCATAAGGATGACTTCAACATTCAAGCAGAATGGAATTTTTTTGCCACATCTCATGGTAAGAGTTTGTGTGATGGCATTGGAGGGACAGTTAAACGTCTAGCGACCCACACCAGTCTGCAAGCAGTGGAAACCCATCACATCTTGACACCTTTGGACCTGTATAGCTGGGCAAATGAAAATGTACATGACATAAAGTTTTTTTACATGTCACAAAGCGAAATACAAGACTGCAAAACCAAGCTGCATAGCCGTCTAGAAACAGCAAAGACTGTGGCAGGAACACGTTCTCATCACGGATTTCGGCCTATTAGTAATGATGAGCTACACGTATATCGATTGTCATCCGACGGCATAAAGACAGCAGGAACCAGAGTTAGTGTCACTATGACCACAGTCACAAAAAATGTAGCCAAAAGTGATCTGCAACCTGGAACATACATAGCAGCAGTGTATGATAACATCTGGATGTGCTGGTACACTTCATGAAACGAAACCAATCAACAAATGTGCTGTCCTGGCCTTCAAGAGATAAGTGTTTTGTTCCTTTAATTCACATCCTCTGTGTAACAGAAGTGCCTACTATCCAAGGAAGTACTGGAAGGCAGTATACACTTTCTGCCGACACATTAAGGAAAATTACAGGCCGTTACAAGAAGTTCCAAACAAGGGAAAAATAATGATTGTTGACTCAACTTCAGTTATGGACTAAAGTTATGTTAAAGGTTTTAAATTTCATGGTTTCTTATGTTAATTATGTATGTGGTACAACAGTAATCGAGCATCAACTTCATTATTATTTTTTCTCCACTATAAAACAGAGTACCCTGATGATTTTATTTTTTTTGTGGTAGTAATGTATGCCTTTTTTTTTTAAAACACCCCCCAAAAATGGGATCCCTAATGTCTATTTGAACCTAGCGTTTTTAATTTTATTCAAAAAACATGCATTTTTGCCGTAACGCAAAACATGAGGCAGATAAAGTAATTTGGTTTAGATTTTTGAATTCAGGCGGAAGAGTTACCTTAGGGGTCCAAATTTTGTGGTGATTCCTTAATAAACACCCGTGATACTTCAAATAAACTGGATAAAGAAGCCACGATTAGTAAACTATTTAATAAATTGAAAAATCAATATTTAATCAACTAATTGTCAGACATTCGAGATAATTGGCAGAAATAGTTGTTTTGACATCCTCTCAACTAAAACATTTTCAAACAAGTCTGAGATGGGTGCTGGACACCCCTCGTTTAGCTGACATGGAATGACCCAGGGGTCCTCTGTCACAGGGATCACTCGCAAGTAGTTTCCTTAGGTGAGAGTGCTATGAGGCTAGAAGCGGGAGCAGTTTGCGGGGTTGCCAGCAGGAGCTCTGCTAACATCAGGCCATCCGATTCGGCTCCCAGGCCAAACCCCCGGGGTGCTGTTCTTTATGTATGTTTTTGCAGCTCCACTTCTGGATTGTGCAACTGAATTTGTCCTCTTTATCTTACTCTTCTTTCCAGACAGAGAAAAAAATGAGGTATGTTCAGAAACTAGTTTGGAGGGGCAACAGTTGCAAACTGAGTTGGCGGAACCAGCCTGGGCCAAATCTCTGACCCATGCAATTTCACACCTCAATGCAGAAACCTAGGAGCAGAGCAGGGACTTTCCCCCCTATCTCCCTTCTACAGCAGCCTCTGGGAGCTAAATGTCAACCCCAAGTCTCTGTCAGCATCCTTTGGGGTCTGCCTTTACAGCACCTGACAAGACTGCTTGGGCTTAGGGTCTGGCTAGGTTGGTGTGGATTCTAGTTCAGGTATCCTCTTCAGTGCAGAGGATTCGGACAACTGCCCCCACGTTTAGACCACAGAAGAAGTTAACTTTCTGGCTGTTCTACAGATTCTGGAAGGGTCTGATTCTGAGTTTTCTTCCAAGGAGAAAGGTGAAGTAGCAGAAAGTTCTGAAGCTGGGTTTTCCTCCTGTCCTGATGAGGATTCCAACAGGAAGCAGGGAGTGGATGATTTTGTGTGCACAGTCAGGCACACACTAGAGATTAAGAAAAGCGAGGAATCTGAATTTCAGATCTGTTCCCTCTTCCTTTCCCTCATCTTCTCAGTTGGAGGACCTGCTTCGCGAACCATGGGCTAGATTGGACCATAGACTTCAGGTCTCGCACAGATTGCAGTCCTTTTATCCTCTCCCTAGCAAAGATATGTGAAAATGGAAATCCTGCTCTCATAGTTCATCTATCCAAAACCACCATTATTCTAATTTTGAACACTGCTAGCTCATGGAAGAGCATGGATAGGCAAAGTGATACCACCCTTATAACAATTTACTGTGGCAGGGGCCTCTCTTAGACCCACCTTAACTTCGACTTTGGTCAGTAAAGGTAATGTGAGACGTGTTTGGAGCAATTGGTAGAGGGTCTGGAATGTGACAGACAACAATCAGATTTGCTCTAGCATATGCGTGAGGCCTCAAAATAGGGGAATCCACCAATGATATGAGGCTCATTGGTGCTAGAATTTAGACGACATGCCATCTGGCTTCGGAACTAGAAGGTGCATGCAAGGCCCAACAGTACTCTAGAGTTTTTTTCCGTCCAGATAAAATTCTGCCTGTTAAGGGCCCTAGATTTCTCTCCCCTTTTTTTCCCCAGTTCTCTATTCCCCAGGGAGAAAGTCAAAGAGGTAGACAGGCTTTAGTGTTCCAGTGTCCCTCATTGGATTCAGAGATAAATATATAACAAAAGTAGAAAAATCCTAATGAACACTGGTTTTTATAGAGATTACATACATGCTTATTGAAAAGGAAGTTAGAAGCGGATTTGTCAAAACAGGTTTACATTCCAGTCTGTATTGTTTTAACGTTAACTAGTATAATAGGTTATATAATAGAGATGAATATTTTGCTTATTGTAATTGAATTTTTCATTCATTGTAAATTGTGCCCCTGTTGGATATGGCTATTGTGTGTATCTCTGGTACTTGTCTGTAGCAGTTTAGTATTGTTTCCCTGATCTATTTTCCAGCTCTGATGACATGGATGGGCCTGTAGAGGACATAGGCAGCCGTTCCTGTGTTACTCGCTTTGTGAAGACTTTGCTGTCTATCATGGAGCATGGTGTGAAGCCTCACAGCAAGCATCTGACAGAGTACTTTGCCTTTCTTTATGAATTTGTCAAAATGGGAGAGGAAGAGGTAATTCTTCTTGTTCTTAGTGAATCTTTTATGTTTCATAAGTGTCTACGCTGATTACAAACTTCTCTTTTAGAGCCAGTTTTTGCTATCATTACAAGCCATATCAACCATGGTGCATTTCTACATGGGTACCAAAGGGCCTGAAAATGTAAGTATGTGAACTACCTTTTAGTTTAGTAAATTTATTTTGTGAAGCAAGTCGCTCTACATTTGTATTCACTGATGTGTGAGCTATTGGCTGTCCTATGCTGAAACACTACAAGATCCCAAAAGCGATTTCAACATTTCACTCTTATTAACACGGCTCACGACGGCCAATATTGTTTTAGTCATGTTTTGGGGAACTTTTATTTACCACGTCTATGAAATCTTTCATCATCTTAGTCCGCAAGAAATCATGTTTTTAGTTGTCTTTGTGTTGCAGCCGCAAGTTGAAGTATTATCTGAGGAAGAAGAAGGAGAGGAAGAGGAAGAAGAAGATATTCTTTCACTTGCTGAAGAAAAATACAGGCCAGCAGCTTTGGAAAAGATGATTGCTCTCATAGCTTTCCTAGTGGAACAGTCTCGTTCTGAGAGGTTGGATGATGGTTATTTCTTTCACTTACTAGCTGTTTCAGCAAACAATTGGAATCATAGTAAATGTAATCCACCTGTCTTTCTAGGAACAGCAAATCACAGGCATGAAAACCTAATGTTTCATTGCTGTTTTAAGATAAACCATATTTATAGATTAAGTTGCAAATTGGTTTCTTACTTTAAATTTTTGGGGGTTCCTGTCAACGTGTTTTAATGAGACACACATAGAGCCACATTATCAAAATTAGATTTGAAAGAACATCGTTTTAACTAACTCTCAAACTATAAAAAGCAAAAATGTTCAGATAATTTCCTCCAACTTTATATATACCCATTCAGCCCTGTCCATCAGACTGGGCCAACTGGCAGGTGCATTTGTCCTGGTTAACACACACAAACACACACACACACACACACACACACTCACACTCACACACTCTTTGTCTTTCTAAGGTTACTTACAGACAAGTAGATCTGATTGATTCATTTAGTAGGTGTTAATTAGATTTACCCAATATCACTTTGTGAGTGATACAAAATTCTAGAGTTGAATAATGATGAATAAATATGTTGTCATCAGCTGTCCATACTGCATGGGCTTAAGTGATTTGTCCCCATGATTTCTGAACATTATTTGAACAGCTCCTCTTAGTCTTAAACCCAACTGCTCTGCCCTCGCTGTGGAGACACCAGTGATAACCTCACAAGGTTTCCAGAGGAAATGGAGGGACATCTGTACATCACATGCTCAGCATTCTATATGAAATGCAGTGTAAATATGATTGACAGCCCAATTCCTGTGTGGATGTCTCTTGTGTTGATTCAAATGGGTATACATTTGTTCACAGGTACCTAAGCAGTTTAATGGGTTTGTTTTCTTGCATATTATGTAACTTAACTAATTAATGAAAACACCCTGTAACTGTATACACCAAATGTTTCTCAAACATGTACATGTTTGGTTGTTGTGTTTCCTTGAAAATCCAGTTTTATTC
The DNA here is from genome assembly GCF_038048845.1 of Mixophyes fleayi. Classification (NCBI taxonomy): domain Eukaryota; kingdom Metazoa; phylum Chordata; class Amphibia; order Anura; family Limnodynastidae; genus Mixophyes; species Mixophyes fleayi. The sequence continues at coordinate 299,619,343 of NC_134404.1, read as the reverse complement.
TTTAAGCAATACACTGCTTGGCTGTATCATTGCTAATCAGGAATTCACAATCTCTTAACATGTCATCTGCAAATAAAGGATTATATTATCAGTATTTGTTAATCAAGTGAGATGTATTTTCCCCCTTTTCTAGGCATCTTACTTTGTCCCAGAATGATATGGCGGCGTTGACAGGTGGAAAGGTAATAATTATTTTCTCTTTTTAATATATTTACATAAATGCATTTTAACTTTTTTTATTTTATTTATTTTCATTCAATGCAGGAGTTGTTTGCTGTACAGTTAGCAAATGATCAACTATGTTGCAAGTGTTTGGCGTTGCAAAGGGTGTCATGACATAATACCTTAATATATAAATGAATGACTCCATAATAAAATGTGTTTGTTTTCTAGGGCTTTCCTTTTCTGTTCCAACATATACGTGATGGAATTAATATCCGACAAACCTGTAATCTCATTTTCAGCCTTTGCCGGTACAACAACCGCCTTGCTGAGCATGTAAGTATAAGTGTGTCACAGGACACTTGAGAATGTAGAGTGCAGTTTTGGTTAAAAAAAAAAAAAAAAATGTTTATTTCCGTAATATTACTTCTCACCGACTGACGCGTTTCGTTCAGCTCTGCCAAACTTTCTCAAAGACAAGGGCCTTGTCTACTTACCTGCCAGTGTCGGCGGTTGCTTCTTCATTTAGCGAGTATCATTAAGCCATGATCTTTCTCTGAATTGTTTGTATTTCAGTCACTCGAGTGATTTATGTATTCTTGTGATCTGTATTACATTTTTATTAAATAATTGGATTTGCCATTCCCAGTTTGTATTGTTCTATTCTCCCATAGTGAGCTTAGCTTTAATATATTCATTGAAAGCCAGCGCTGTTAGTTTCTTTTTGTTTATGTTTCAATGTGTGGCACAAAACAGTGCTATAGCAGGACCCAGAGACAGTTTGTGCGGGCTGTGAAGTGGGAACTCAGGGAGTACAGTCCCAGGCTAGCACTGCAACCCAGATGGAGGAACAGGCATGGGCTAGTACGCAGGTGTTAAATGTCAGGTCCCGGAGGGACAGAGAGGCAAGGGGTTCTATTCCAATCTCTTCCTAGTCCCCTAACCAGATAGGTCCTTCCGTCCAATTGTGAACATCAGGGCTCTAAATCTACACCTTCGGGTGGACTATTTCCACATGGAATCCATCAGATCCGGGATCAACGGATTGAAATCACTGGAGTTCCTGTCGTCCATCGATATTTGAGATGCCTATCTGCACAATTCCCATGGAAAGGTCACCAATCACTGCAGGTTCACAGTGGAGGACTCCCATTATCAGTTTCGGGCTCTTCCCTTTAGCCTCTCCACAGCTCCAAAGGTGTTCACCAAGATCATGGCGATAATAGCCGCACTGCTGTACTCTAAGAGGGTCAGCATAATTTCTTACCTGGACAAACTGCTGATCAAGGCAGATTCGGACCAGCTACTGAGTGAACATCTGTTACCATTCGATTTCTGTAACAACATAGGTGGATATTAAATCTTCTAAAATCCCAACCGACTTCCTGTCAGTGGATGGTCTTCCTGGGTCTCATCTTGGATACCAGGTTGCAATAGATTATTCTTCCGGACACCAAAGTGCGCCCTCTTCAGAACTCTGTGCAATGAGTTCTGGCCTGCCTTCTGCCTTCCATGCTAGTATGCATGAAGCTTGTGGGCCAGATGGTCTCCATGTTCAAGACACTTCCCTTCGGGAGATTCCATTCACGCACCTTCAGTGGGGCCTGTTGAAGAAATGGACGGGCTCCACCGTTCACTTGTATTCCCAGTTCATCCAATTGTCTCAGGAATCCCGTCTATCCCTTAGCTGGTGGCTGATGAAGGATTTTCTGTCCACGGGCAGTTCCTTTGCCACATGGTCTTGGACCATTGTCACAACGGACACAGGCCTCCTAAGTTGGGGTGCCGTGGTGTTACACTTGCGCCTTCGGGGGACCTGTTAGCCTCAGGCAAACCTTGTTTCCCATAAATGTCTTGGAATTGAAGGCCATGTTGCTACAAGGAGCACAGCAAGTTCTGCAGGGTACTCTGTTACAACTCCAGTCCGACAATGCCACAGCTGTGGCATATGTAAATCATCAGTGAAGTACCAGAATTATGGGAGGCTTGCAAGTGGCAGCTCAGATTCTGGCTTGGGCAGACTACCTAAACAGACTCGAGATGCTGCCTGACGAGTGGTCCCTATGTCCGGAGGTTTTTTCAGTTGCTGGCCCGGAGGTGGGGTCTGCCCGACATCGACCTGATAACCACTTGCCTGTTGTAAGGAGAAGTTAAGTTCTGCTCGAGAACCAGGGATCCTCTGGCTTTAGCAGTGAACACAATGACCATGCACTGGGATATCTGTTCCTTCCATGCCAATTCTGGCCCGAGAACTCAGACGAGTGAAACAAGGAGACTACCTGTGATCCTGGTGGCTCCACATTGGCCACGTCGGGTCTGGTTCGCAGACATACTGCGACTGACAAACGAGCAAGGGCAGCGTCTACCGCTTCACGACGAATGGCTGCTACAAGGCCCTCTTCGGTTCCAGGACCTTCGTCGGCTGGCTTTAACGGTGTGGCTATTTAAGCCATTCTTTGATGGGCAAAAGGTTTATCACCAGAGTCGTGGACGCTATGTTGCAAGCTAGGAAGCCGGCTTATGCCCACATTTATCACAGAGTGTGGCATATTTACATTAGGTGGTGTGAGCATCGTTCTTGCCACACAGGAGCTTTTGGACTTCCTAGTCTCTTCGCCTTTCTCCAAGGTGGTTTGTCCGCAGGTCTTAGACTCAGCTCTCTGAGATTCCATGCATCGACCGTCTATTTCCAGAAGAAAATTGCAGAGTTACCAGAAGTGAGGATTTTTCTTCGGGGGGGGGGGGGGGGTCTTGCATATCCAGCCTCCTTACATTCTGCCCACAGCTCCCTGGGATCTGAACTTGGTGCTAACTGTTCTTCAGAGTGCGCCTTTGAACTGTTGAGTTGAGGTTGCTCACATGGAAGGTGGTTTTTCTCTTGGCCATAGTATCTGCATGTAGTGTGTTAGAACTTTACACCTTTTTTTGCCGCACACCTATGATAGGGCTGTTCTGCAGATGGTTCCTTCTTTTCAACCTAAAGTGGTTTCAGGTTCACCTGAATCAGAAGATCACAGTGCGGGATGGATCTTTGGGCTTACGTTTTGAGGAATCCTTGGATGTTGTTCGTGCCCTTTGCATATATGTTAAACAAACTACGTACATTTGCAAGACCGATTCCCTCCTTGTGCTGTTGCAGGCTTATAAGAGGGGACAACTGGCTACTAAGCAGACTATTGCTTGGTGGATCATATCCACAATTAGGCAGTCCTGTATCATGACAGATTGGTCTGTATTAGGCCATATTGCATTCCACCCTCTCAGTGGGTGCTTCTTGGGCTGTATAAAATGGAGTTTCAGTGGATCAGCTTTGCGGAGCGGCCGCCTGATCCTCTGTCCATACCTTTACTAAGTTTAAAGTTTTTGCATCCTCTGATGCCAGTTGTGGCCGCAGTGTTTTGCGTGCCAAGCTATCAGAGTGGTCCCTCCATTAGGGGGCTGCTTTAGAACGTCCCCATGGTAGCAGTGTCCCACAGATGGACTCAAAGAAAAGGATTTATCGTAAGTCTAAGAATCCTCCTATTTGACCATCTACTCTACAAAAAAAATGACAGTTTTTCTTGAGTGTTCACTGTCAAATTAATTGCAGATTACAGGAAGTTTGGACAGAATAGTGTCAAATTGAGAATATGTAAAGTTGCTTGCACTTACATGCGTTTCCATTTCTCTTTTCTTTTAGATTGCATCAATGCTTTTCACATCTATAGCGAAGCTGACCCCTGAGGTATGCAACATATTAATTACAACAAATCTCTTGTTTAAGGTTGAGGACAAAATTTGCATTTAAATTTAAGTTAATAAAATCGAATATTTTTGTTTTTCTGGTATATGAGCTAAAGCAGTCTGCTGTGCTTGACTGCTCTGTGTTATGTATCTTACTTGCACTTTCTGTCTGTCAACCTTTGTCTGCCTTTATGAGCAAACTGTCCTGAATTCTGAATGTTCAGAGAAGTCTCATTCTGAAGAGGATATAGATTTAATGGTTGTTTTTAATGTTCCCTGTGTTTTAGTGGCCGTTACTGTGTATGTAGCACAGTTGAAGCTGTAGGAATTAGGTTTTCTATTGTAAAAGTAAAATTTTTTAAATATCAGTAATAGCATTAGTATATTAAATAACTGATAATTTAGATCTTCACCTTTTAGCCTTACTGTATATGTTAGACACCAATATTGTTCAGTGTAATGGGTAAAATTACCCCTATGCTGTAGTAAATACAATTTTTTGAAAGTGAAATAAAGTTGTGCCACCTTATATTGCAGGCTGCCAATCCTTTCTTCAAGCTGCTGACCATGATCATGGAGTTTGCTGGTGGGCCCCCAGGAATGCCTCCTTTTGCATCTTATATTTTACAAAGAATATGGGAGGTAAAATTTATATATGGAAATACACATGTGTAAATAGGGACGCAAAAAATACCCAGCAACTTCATTTTGAAACAATTGATTTCCCCTCCTGTTTGTAAGGTGATTGAGTACAACCCATCTCAGTGCCTGGATTGGCTGGCAGTACAAACCCCTCGAAACAAGCTGGCACATAGCTGGGTATTACAAAATATGGAAAACTGGGTGGAGCGCTTCCTGCTGGCACACAACTACCCAAGAGTGAGAACATGTAAGTTACGTTTTATTGATTGTCCAGCTTTACATGACATTAATTGCAGCAAAACCATTTAGGAGTCCCTTCCTTAAAAACACACGTAACACTATTTCATTATTTTCTGTTGGTACTTGTCTGATGTAAATGTTAACAGATGGATTTATAATCATATTTACATTGTGGTACACATAGCTTCTGCAGAAGGCTATTGTTTTTGTCCTGCAATCTTTTGACCTTCTCTCAATATACTTCAGTCAGTGTTATTTGTGTGTTAATCCTCTCACAATACAACAACTTGGGGCGTGGTATAGTGGTGTTATTTATGGCGATTCAGGACGTCATTGGGCGTGGCCCTGTCTGGAAGGGTTTGGTTAGAGAGCCCGTTTAAGCCTCAGTGTCCTTCTGTACTAGTTGAAAATTACAAATATTTCCGGATATAGTGTTTTTAAAGAGAAGTGTCTGTCCAATCTAGAATTTGACGCAAGGCAGGCGCGCTCTTGTAGGGAAAGCTATAGAACTATCTATTTTGCCACTTTGGAAATGAGAGCTTACCCATTCGTTAAAAGCATACACAAAACCATGTACTTTATCCTCACTTTTAATATATCATTCCAAGTGTGTTCTCAAAGCTACCTTGCAGCATAGCGTAGTATGCACTTAAGTGTTCCCATAAAACCCTATTATATTTTTCCATTAGGTCATGCATGTAAATTGGGCAGACAATGTTAAAATTGACACAAAACAGGGCATTGTTTCAACTGCTGGATTTAAAGTATCTCTATTAGACTTTAAGAACAAGCATTGAACATGCTATTACAGGCTTAGTAATCTGTATTCGAGTTCTCTGGACAAGTTTTGTAAAGTAATGTGGGCCCTTGGATTCAATCCTTCCAAACAATCATCCTTGATAACCAAGTGTTCAGAAATTTGTTTATTGTTGATATAAATGTGTTATTGCTGTCAACTATTGCAGTCTTAGTATTGAGGTATACTTTATAACTCCTCGCCCCTCCTCACCCACCCCTCTTCCCCATCTAACCCTATTATAGCTTTTTTTTTTTTTCTTCTCTGTGGTTGTGGAGTTTTTTTTTTTGGTTTCTATTTTGAACACTATAACTTGTTTTAAAAAAAAGTCTGTGGTTGTCACACATTTTATTTACTTTTACAGCTGCAGCCTACCTATTGGTATCACTGATTCCAAGCAACTCCTTTCGTCAGATGTTCAGATCCACGCGCTCTCTTCACATTCCCACACGAGACCTGCCTCTTAGTCCAGATACAACAGTGGTACTCCACCAGGTGTACAATGTCCTCCTGGGCCTCCTTTCTAGAGCAAAGCTCTATGTTGATGCTGCTGTGCATGGTACCACAAAGCTGGTGCCCTATTTTAGCTTCATGACTTACTGTTTGATTTCCAAAACGGAAAAGCTAATGTTCTCCACGTATTTTATGGATCTGTGGAACCTCTTCCAGCCCAAGCTGTCTGAGCCAGCCATAGCAACAAACCATAACAAGCAAGCTCTCCTTTCCTTCTGGTACAATGTCTGTGTTGATTGTCCTGAGAATGTGCGCCTTATTGTTCAGAACCCTGTGGTCACTAAGAATATTGCCTTTAACTATATCTTGGCTGATCATGATGACCAAGATGTAGTGCTCTTCAACCGTGGCATGCTGCCAGCTTATTATGGTATTCTTCGCATGTGCTGTGAACAGTCTCCTGCCTTCACTCGACAACTTGCCTCACACCAGAACATTCAGTGGGCCTTTAAAAATCTCACTCCACATGCCAGCCAATACCCTGCGGTAAGAGTGAAAAACAGCATGTTCATTCAATGTTAACAGGACTTTGTATTAAAAATTTTAAAAACTTGTCTAAGCTGGGTATAACAGGGGCACCTCTACCTTTTACAACACTGTTACCGCTTTTATTTATGGCATTTCTATAAATTATTTAAGTAGAATAACCTGTGCCCCTTAAAAAAAGCAATGTAAAAATACACTATTCTCTCAAGTGTTTCAGTTTATTTTAAAATCATAATCACTTATTAACATCACTTACGAACATATATTTTAGCATCAGTGCAGATAAATTAAATCATACTTGGGAATATGTCTGGACAGCCCAGGGACATCCAGATAGGAGCAATGCAATATTTTTGCTTTTCATCTGGCAGTCCTCTTGCTTAACATTATCTTGTGTTCCTGTCCAGGCCGTGGAAGAGTTGTTTAACCTCATGCAGCTCTTTGTAGCTCAGAGACCGGACATGAGAGAGGAGGAGTTAGAGGATATCAAACAGTTTAAGAAAACTACCATAAGCTGTTATTTACGTTGCTTAGACGGCCGCTCTTGCTGGACAACATTAATAAGGTAAGATAATAGCATTATTACCAAGGTTAGCCCTTGCATTGCCATAAACATATGTATGTCTTTGCCTCTTAACTCTCTGCTCTTTCACTACACTACTAATCACAGTCAGCGGCTATGATTAAAGAAACGCCAAACTCCCAAATTAAAATGTTCATATATAAACTATGAAGGCAAAATACACTGTTCAGTGTTAGCCTGACATTATACTGCAGCTCTTCTCCTACTTAAACCAGATCTCAGTGCCCTAATGGGATTTCATACAATTCAAACAGCTGAGAATGCAGCTATTTGAAATAATGCCTATTTAATGCCTATAAATAAAAAATATATTTAGTCAACTGTGGTATCAAAGGAAAGCTGCAACTGCCCTGAATAAAAAAGTTATTCCAGGCTATACCGATGCACTGCTAAATAGTGAAAATCAGTCTGGCCCTACTTACAGAACAACATCTGGTGCTGTTGGGGTTAAAGGATAACCACACACATTATGATTGCCCCATCTCTACCCCATGTAGAAATTCAGTCCATCACACCCTTGCTGGTTTTTGTGCCAGCAATGCCTGTAATTACAAAGTGTAGGTTTACCTCTGGACCAGGATTTGAAGCTCCTGTTGTCTTTAGGTACCGATATCTTCCCCTCAGGATTCAGTTTTATTTCATCCTGCTGTGCGTTGATTAGGACAGGGTACTCCATCCTCCCAGTAGTAATTATATTTAGGTTCTATAATGTTTATTTTTGAGTGGGTTCATTTACCTTTCATAAGGACTGAAATTGACTATTTCATCCATGCCACATTGTCAGGATGGTTTAGCATGTGTCAGATTTGATAATGATGGAGCTTATGGTCACACAGATTCTGCATTGGCTGGGTCTCATATCTTCATACCCAAACTGTATTAATTTCTAGCATGGATAACTAATTATTATTGCTTCATCCAGACAGATTTCAACAATGTTTTTCTTTCTTATCTTGATGATGATCTGCTTCTATACTTCTAAAGGAATGCTAAATGGAAACTTAATTTTGAGTGATGGAGATGATTGTATAAGGAGAGAGAATTTCCTTCACTACTTGTTTATTGAGCGTATAGGCCTGTAAGAAAGGGATATGGTAACAAAAATAGTTTTCTATTTTGCATATGAGCTGAATGCTGCCTAGTCTAAATTTCAATGGCTGTTGGAGTTTTTCACAGCTCTTGGTTGTACAGATACCACTGCCATCCAATCTGGTACCTCATTCACTACACTGCCATCCCGTCTCTAGAGTATCCTTAGTCCAGATTTACAATGATACAAAATAAAGGTGACTTTCCTAAGCGAGAGACCCCCAGAGGTCTGCTACACAGGACAAGAGATGGCTGTGCAAGAATATTTCTCTTTCCTGCCATTGGGGGACACTGCGAGACATTGGGGTATAGTAGTGGGTCCAGGAGTCTTTGTCACTTTATCTACTAGTAGATCTTTGCTCTCCTCCCCTACTATGCCCATCCTCTCCTGTGAATTCCTCAGTTTCTTTAAAGTGACTAGTAGCAAAGGTCACTAGGGTATGGGCTCCTGCCTATACCAAGTTAGATTTATAGTTTACACGTTTTTATTTTTATTTCCCTATAGGTGCATCGCGGGGCTCGATCTCAAGACCCAGGTGAGTGAACAAGACTTGGCTCTGCTCACTCCGGGTCCCGCAGAAGGTAAGAAGCAGCTGAGGCTCACTGTCTGGCACCTCTGTCGGCATTCCCCTAGAGAACGAGCATTACAGAGGGCAATTTTGGGGCACCACAGTTTATTTCTGGCCAGAAGCTGGATCCATATGTGGAGAGCACAGTAATTGGGATTACTCGATCCCGCAGCCCCAGCCCCGCTAGCGGACAAGGGAGTGAAGCTGCATCAGCCTCTCCTCCCGGACCACTGTTCATACCGGCAAGTCCCCCGCTCAATCCCCTCAGCAACGAGCCGAAGGGGGATGGTAAGCATCGCTCACACTCCTTAGGAGGTGAGAGAGGATGCAGGATACGGCACACGCACCTGGGCTAATTAACATAGCGTGCGCCGAGCGAACACAGTGGCCATGTTGAAGGAGGCACTATCACAGGAGACAGGAAGCGGGCGGCAACATAGAGACAGGAAGAGGAGGCGGTATAGACAGACTTCCTTCCTCTCAGTCATTTCCGGCCACAATCTGGATTCTGCCTGCACGTGGAGACACAGGGACACCACCGGACTCTCCTACTCTGCCTCTCCTCTGCTGACACGCTCGGCTATCGGTACAGGCTGGTGCCTATTAAGCATACAAACGAAGGTTTTTTTGTTATTATAGAACTGTGATTTTATTGCACTCTTGTTCTTTCACAGACAGCACTGTACCTTATATGATTAGAGGAGGGGTGCTTTGACATTCTAGGACTACCGTGTATAGAGACTCGGTGGGTTTCCTAGCTTAACAGCCATCAGCCTTTAATTTCATTAATACTGTATTATCTTAAGTTCCTTAAGAAAGGACAATGGCTGAGAAGGGGACAGCAAAAAGCAAGGGACACTTTGTAGCTTCTGCGTTGTATTATACTTGTGCCAAATGTAATACTAAATTTTCAGTTGGACAGACAGACCGTAACGCCCTTTGCGCAGCCTGTACCGCTGACGCCCAGGCGCGAAAAGGTTCAACCCAGGAGGCGTCTACAGCAGTGGAAGAACCGCTTTGGCTACGATCCTTCTTATCAACCGTGAAAAGACTAGCTAACCCCATGCTGCGGGTAGCAGAGGTACGTGAAAGCTCCACTCCACTCACTATCATACACAGTCATGCTGATGAAAACTCAGCCCCACAGACAGGGGCAGCCCTCAGGGAAGATAGATTAATGTCTATTACTCATAGGGGCAAGAGGAATCAGATTTCACCTCACCTGAGGAAGGAGAGTTAGAGTTAGACCCAGAGGGTGAGGACCACCATGACTATGATGCAGCCTCGGCAAATAGTGTGGATAGTCTCATTATAGGGATCAGGCATACATTGGGGTTTGCTGAACCTGAGCCCTCGGCACCCACAGGGGTCTCCCTTTTTAAGAGAACAAAGGCACAATTACCAGCATTTCCACATTCACCAGAAATGTTGGAGATTATAGCTGAGGCCTGGCAAAAGTTCAATTAGCAGTTTATGATGCCGTCCAGATTCAGATCCCTGTACCCCTTGCCACCAGAGGAGGCGGTAAAATGGGAAGCTTTACCTAGGGTAGATACCCCAGTAGCACGGCTAGCGTCATCCTCGGCCATTCTCGTTCAGGAGCGGATAGCCCTTAAGGCTCGCACTGATAAAAAGTGCGACTTGGCGCTCCGTTCAGCATACACTGCAATCAGCAGTTTGTTTAGACCAAACTTGGCTGGAGCATGGGCTATCAAAGCCATTAAACTATGGACGGAGGAATTAATTAGAGGCCTTAAGAACAACACTCCTCGTACGGAGCTCTTAGACGTAGCGGAGCACGTCCTAGAGACGTCCGAGTATGTAGCAAATGCCCACAGAGACACCGTATCTGTTAATGCTAGGTCCTCTGCACTTGTAGTGGCGGCTCCCCGTAGCCTATGGCTTAGATTGTGGGCGGTAGATGCTGATTCTAAGAAAGCTCTAGAGAATTTACCCTTTGATGGCGTAACTCTCTTCGGCTCAGAACTCAAGAGGGTAATTCACGAAACTACGGGGGGGAAAGAGCTCTCCCGACGGTAGTCAATAGACCCCACCAGGGCAGATTTCAGTCCTTTCGGAACTTTACCCGAGCCGGTGGAGCCTCCCCTAGAGGCCAGTTCTCAGCTTCTAGGGGAGCATTTAACAGAGGCAGAGGGGGCAGTGGCGCTACTAGGAGGGGATCCTCGCTTGACGGGGCCCTTCGGGGGGAGATAGAGGTAGGGGCACGACTCCTTCATTTCAGGGATCTTTGGGGGAGTCCACAACGGATCTCTCGATTCGAGGGATAGTGTCCCGAGGCTACGTCATAGACTTAGCCCAGCCCCCCAGACAAAGATTCTTCCGCACCCCCTTCCCCGGGAGAGGGGTCGAGGGTTTTACTCAAACTTTTTCCTCGTACCAAAGCCAGACTCCACTTTCAGGCCCATTCTAAATCTCCAGTTGCTAAACAAGCAACTAAAGGGTCAGACATTTTGCATGGAATCACTGCGTTCAGTAATAGCAAGTATAGAGCAAGGGGGAATACCTAGCATCCATAGACATCAAGGATGCCTACCTGGATGTCCCTATATGGAAGGGACACCAGTGCCTTCTACGCTTTGCGGTAGGAGAGGCACACTTTCAGTTCAAGGCCCTCCCCTTCGGCCTAGCAACGGCTCCCAGGGTATTTACCAAGGTCATGGCGAGTCTCTTGCGGCAAAGGGGAATTACTATTATCCCCTACCTCAACGACCTTCTCTTGAAGGCCCCGTCAGCTGCTCTCCTATCCCAGCACATAGAGACCACAAAGGAATTCCTTCGAAGCCACGGCTGGGTGTTGAACATACCAAAGTCATCACTAACCCCAGCGCAGCAGATGCGTTTCCTGGGCCTGATATTCGACACTCAGACCCAGAGAATATATTTCCCGCCAGACAAGGCTTTAGCACTGCGCAGGAAGGCAAAAGCCCTCCTAGCAAAGAAAAGAGTCTCTTTCCTCAGTTGCATGAAACTCCTGGGAACAATGGTTTCGGTATTCGAAGCAGTCCCATTCGCACAGTTTCATTCCCGCCCACTTCAGACAGAGATCTTACACAAGTGGTCGGGATCCCAAAGCCATTTAGACAGACAGATCATTCACCTGTCCACACGCACAAGGCTATCCCTAGCCTGGTGGACATCCAAGAACAATCTGAAGAAGGGCCAATCCTTACAGACCTGGTCTTGGACGCTCGTCACAACGGACGCAAGTCTGTCAGGGTGGGGGGGTGTAACAGGACACAGGGGCTCTGGTCCCCTCAGAAAGCCAGACTACCGATAAACAAGGGCCCAGGGGTTCCCATCAGGAAAGCCCCTACAGATACAATCGGACAATGCCACCACGGTAGCCTACATAAACCACCAGGGCGGCACTCGCAGTTCAGCGGCAATGCGAGAGGCGGAACGGATAATGGCATGGGCAGAACTTCATGTACCCAAGATTTCGGCCATCTTCATACCGGGGGTACAAAATTGGGAAGCCGACTTCCTCAGCAGGCAAAGACTCCACCCAGGGGAATGGGCCCTAAACAGGCAGGTATTCTCTCTGCTGGTGGATCGCTGGGGCACTCCAGAGATCGACCTGATGGCTTCCAGACTAAACCATAAGGTCAAGCGGTACGGTGCAAAGGCACGAGACCCAGGAGCAGAGCTCACAGATGCCATGACGACGTTTCGCATGGTCTACATATTTCCCCCCATCCCCATGCTGTCTCGGGTGCTAAAGAAGTTAAAAAGAGAACGGGTGCCCGCGATTCCAATAGCCCCGTATTGGCCACGCAGAGCGTGGTTCACAAACCTTCTGGGGCTGGCAGTAGCCCCCCCATTCCGCCTTCCCATGCGAACAGATCTTCTGGTTCATGGTCCTTTCCTCTACCAAAGTTTAGATCGGTTAGCTTTGACGGAGTGGCTACTGAGACCCTAGTACTCAAGGCTAGGGGGCTCTCGCAGCAGGTAATTACAACCATGATCAGGGCCAGAAAGCCTTCATCGTCTTCCATATATTACAGGGTTTGGAAGGCATACATTATGTGGTGCGAATCTAAGGGATTCCACACTTCCAAATTTTCCCTCCCACGCTTACTAGACTTCTTACAGGACGGCCTAGACAAGGGCCTCCGCCTAGGGTCGCTCAAAGTACAGGTATCTGCTCTGTCCGTGTACTTTCAGAAAAAGATAGCAGACTTCCCAAACATTAAAACGTTTCTGCAGGGGGTTCTTCACATACAGCCCCCATTTTCTCATCCAGTGGAGCCTTGGGACCTCAACTTGGTCCTTGGGGCCCTCACCAAGTCCCCGTTTGAACCTTTACACTCGGCGACATTGAGACCCTTGACGTGGAAGACAGCATTTCTCTTGGCTCTAGCGTCAGCGCGTAGAGTGTCGGAACTAGAGGCGCTTCGCTGTGACCCCCCCGTTTCTCATTTTCCATTCAGACAGGGCGGTACTTCACACTAAGCCCTCGTTCAGCCCTATGGTGGTTTCCAGATTCCACCTGAACCAAGAGATAGTGGTTCCGGCGTTCAAGGTCAGAAAGGACTCCCAAGAGGAGGCTTTTCAGTTACTTGATGTAGTCCGAGCACTGCACTGTTATATAGACCGCACGGCTCCTGTTAGGAAAACCACAGACCTATTTGTCCTCTATGACACCAACAAGAGGGGGGTGGCCAGCTTCAAGGCAATCAATTGCCCGCTGGATCACATCCACAATTCGAGAGGCCTACGTCACGGCCTCGCAACCCGTCCCGCAAAGATTAAAGGCGCATTCTACCAGAGCAGTAGGCGCCTCTTGGGCAGCTAGACATGGCGCGTTGGCGGAACAGTTGTGTAGAGCGGCGACATGGTCCTCCGTCCACACGTTCACCAGATTTTACAGGTTACAATGCTTCGCGTCGGCCGATGCAAGCTTTGGCCGCAGAGTTTTACGCGCAGCTGGTCCAGAGCAATCCCTCCCTTGAGGAAGCTTTGGTATATCCCCAATGTCTTGCAGTATCCCCCAATGGCAGGAAAGAGAAAATAAGATTTTTACTCACTGTAAAATCCTTTTCTCTGACTCCATTGGGGGACACTGCGCACCCTCCCTTGCTCTGTTTATAGTTCTGTGTGTGAAAAGTATTATCATATGTTTCTATACTTTAAGACCTTCCAGGTATTATCACCTCCTTTCCTCTCACGCTTGGTTAGTCAAAACTGAGGAATTCACAGGAGAGGAGGGGCATAGTTAGGGGGAGTAGAGCAAAGATCTACTAGTAGATAAAGTGACAGACTCCTGGACCCACTACTATACCCCAATGTCTCGCAGTGTTCCCCAATGGAGTCAGAGAAAAGGATTTTACGGTGAGTAAAAATCTTTTTTTTTTTGAGTTGATGGAGTTCCTGGTTGTTTTACTGTAAATGAAGATTGTACAGCAGGAAGAAATCTGCAATCAGGGTGTGTGAATACCTCAAACAAAGACCCTGACTAATATAACAGGATCTGTTCCATTACAAGACTAACTGATTGGTTGTATTGCTTATAACTACACTTATTCTGAATATGTTGTTGTGTATATTTACTAATAGTGTATTTTCCTACCAATATTCCTTTTTATTTCCATGATTGATTTATTTTGTCTTGTTTTATTTAGTCAGAGGATTGAGGGTCATCTATTTTGTTATGAACAATGGAAATTATTTTTATCTAAAACTTGAATATCATTGAGAAAGTATTGTACAAGCCATTTATTTCCTGATATAATTTCTTGTCATTATTTTATTAACTCGAACATAAATCATATACTTTCTTTCTAAACGGAAGTACTTGCTGACATACCACAAACTGTCTTTTAAATTGTGACTTATGACCTAATATGCCTTTGTCTGTCTTGCAGTGCCTTCAGAATATTATTAGAGTCTGATGAAGACAGACTTCTTGTTGTATTTAACAGAGGGTTAATCCTAATGACTGAGGTAAGCTATAACGTTGAGAACTTTAAAAGTGCAGAAGAGAATTCATTTAATCATCTAATTTGTGTTTTAGGTACTTAGGCTTATTTATTCTTACCCTTTATTTGGCGCCACCAGGTTTCCGCAGCGCCATACACAGTACAAACAGTAGACCATACAGGGTAAACAGTACAGAACAATAGACGAGTAATACCAAGACTGCAGACATAGCAATTATAGCCATAGTTTGTAATGTTGTTTTTTTTGCTTCATTTGTATACGTGTTTGTAATATAGTTTTCCCAAATTTATTTATTTTTTTAATCAGGTATTTTATTGAGTTTTAGTACATATAAAAGAGAAATGTACAAAAACAAACAAAATTAGTTAAAGAAAAAGACAAAACGTAACATTGCATAGCATACGTCAGCCGTTTATCAGAATGAGATCAATGCGGGTATAAATGTAGATGTAAAAAATATAAATGATATGAAGTAATAGGAGCAGATCCAGATTTTGACTAGATAAATACGTGCAAACATAAGTGAATGCATGAATATTATGCAAGAACCAGTATCAAAGGCACCACTTGAAATTGCAAGTTTATCAAAGCAGATTTAAAAAAAATAGTATTACTTAGCCCGAACCAAACGAGACTCACGCATTGTATTAACTAGAATCCTGAACCAACCATCTTCACCTATGCTTAGATTCGTACCATAGGGACCAGATTTCATGGTATTTGTGTTCTGCCCTTCTCAAAGTATAAGTGAATCTCTCGTGAGTTTTCCCAAATTTTTATTGAAGCTCGAGGCACTTGCTTCAATCGCTCGATGCACTGCTCAGACTGTGCTTGGATCTTTGGACATTTCTCAAGAATTCAAAATAGGCCCAATTCCTCCCCATCCCTTGGAGCCAAAAGACCCCTTAGGGCAATAAGGTTCTTCAGGTTATTCTTCATCAAAGCTAGGGAAAGGGGGCCTCTTGACATCAATGATCCCTGTGTTATTATTAGAGCAATAAATGTAAAAAGTTGAATAAACTTTTTTTCTTTTTATTCTTTTTTGTTTTAGTCCTTTAACACATTACATATGATGTATCATGAAGCTACAGCCTGCCATGTGACTGGGGACTTAGTAGAGCTTTTGTCCATATTCCTGTCTGTCCTTAAATCCACACGTCCTTATCTTCAGAGAAAAGGTAAGAGGGTTTTCTGACAAAATGTAATGTGTTTGACATATATTGTATACATAGATACAATGTTAATAGTAATACATGTAAACTTTCTGTATTTTAATTTTTGAAATGCTGTACCTTGTTCACAGCAACATTACATTGTAACATATTCTTTTGGTTTTCTGCAGATGTGAAGCAGGCACTGATTCAATGGCAGGAAAGGATTGAATTTGCCCACAAGCTATTAACTTTGTTAAATTCTTACAGTCCTCCAGAACTAAGAAATGCCTGCATAGGTAACTTATTTAATTGTATTGTTTATTTTTTATGTATGTATCTGGTCAGTGGGACAAATCCTAAAGAGACTAGTAGATATAGCATTTATTAAGCTTGATTGGCCATTAGGACCCTATTTTCTGATTATTTAATGATGCGAGAGCCATATGCTGCATAACTATTCATCTTACACCCAGCATCAAGTCGCTGTTATATCACACATGCTCATTGTTACTATGTGATTGTGCATAGCATTTTGCTGATATCACAATATCTCAGTAGAATAAGTGCAGAACACCAGAGGGCAATTCTTTTGTAAAGCAGTGATGGTAGACAGGTGGTGGTGAGCTCCTTCCTGCCATATTCCCCATGAGCCTTGGCTCTTATTCCCTGCTTAATGCCCCACCAAGCTTAATCTGTGGCTGCACCTCTTATTGAATAATAGCTTGGGCAGTGGGTTAAGTGTATCTGGTTGCTCATCACTGTTGTAGAGTCACCATGCTACAGGAAGGAGCAACAGAGTCAAAATTTTGATATAATGCTCTAATATTTTGTTTCATTTAGACAACAGGGATTTGAATTTATGCAGAATTTCTTATTGTATATAACCGAGTTCCTTTGGCATTGTTTTCTAGATGTGCTAAAAGAACTGGTGTTGTTGAGTCCTCATGATTTTTTGCACACTTTGGTCCCATTTCTACAGCACAACCATTGTACATACCATCACAGCAACATCCCAAGTAAGTGCTTATTATTCTCTATGCTGTATTGATGATCATTGAAACATGATTTGCCAAAGAACTGCGTTCAAAGCCTTTTTTTATTTCATTATTATTTGTTATTATTGTAACTTGCAGCTAAGTAATGGTATAGAACAAAAGCAAGGAAAGTACTGTAATTATCAGGGTATTGTCGGCTAACTTAAGGAGATATAGTATATTGTATTAGTAGTGACAGACACATAGCAAAATAAACATTACATTCTCAACTGTGTGTCAGATGCTGTAATTTGTTTCTGTTTTTTATTTCAGTGTCCCTTGGTCCATACTTTCCATGTCGTGAAAACATGAAACTCATAGGAGGAAAAAGCAATATCCGTCCTCCCCGCCCAGAGCTCAATATGTGCCTCTTGCCCACAATGGTAGAATCTAACAAGGTGGGGGAATGTGAACAGTTTAACTTTTGTTTGAATCTGCACTGATATTAGTCTTGTGGAATCTAAATATGTATTTTTCTGGCTTAATGAATACATACACTATCATCTAAACCTGCCTACATTGTGAATAGTTATTTTATTTCAAGTTATAATATGTAACCATATTTTATTCCGAGGGGTAACATGTAAGCAAACTTTGAGAGGTGTAAAGCAAGGACTAGAAATAAGGAATATTTTTTTTTTTTTAAGGGGAATTTGAAGGGATTTTAAATTAGATGTCAGACTGAGTGCTGAAGCTGTTACTCAAACACTGAAGGTGGTGGATCTATCCACAATACAGTTTAGATATCAACATAGTCATGAGTGAAAGATAATTAAGATCCATAGCTTTTTTTTTCACTGTTGATACATAATATGATCCTTTGAAATAACTTGTGTACTTTTGTGTCTTGTTTTTTAGGGTAAAGATGAAGTGTATGACCGCATGCTGCTAGATTACCTATCTTCATATCATCAGTTTATCCATCTCCTCTGCCGAGTAGCAATCAATTGTGAAAAGTTTACTGAAGCTTTGATTAAGCTGAGTAAGTTGAACTAGAAATAGGAATACTAAACTACAGTTCCTCCAATATAACTTCATGTATTTTCCGTTTTATTATTGGACAGATGTGCACCAGTGAGTCATAAACCCTATCACTAGGAGGATTATTTAATAATATAAGTACCTCTTCTATATAACAACCAGGAATGTCCGTGAGATGATCATTGGGTGGTGGGTACTAGGTTGTTTTCACTGTACAGGTCCATGGCAAAGGTTGAAATCTGGTTTCATCTCAGGTGTGTCCAATGTGAATTTTACGTTAATTTAATGCAGCTTGCAGCAATTGTATTTATCCTTGGCCTGTGTTTCTCTCCCTTTTCTACTATTCTGCAGCTCATAGGGAAAAAAAAGTCTTGTTCCCATGCAGCAGAGGAACTCATCCATGCAATTTGCTCACTCTCTTGCCCCATATATGAACTGATAAATAAGAGGTGGCAGCTTTCAGTCTTTATATGCTGACTACTTTAGATTGTACAGCAGACTGACAGGTCTGTTGATTCCTCATACAGATAAAGTAATCTCTGATCTGTTAAATAATGTTTTCTCGGGGTCTAAAGTTAGGTACACACTACCTGAAATCTCTGTCAATGCAATAACTTTAATGATTTTTCCAATGACTGAAGTTCTCAATCAGCATACCGGTTTATGTGTACACACTGTACACAATTTACTGCTCATTGGTCATAACCATCTGCTGAAAAGATCTCTTTGGGGATCTGCCAACATTGCTGGTCGAGTGTGCGTACACACTTCAGAATTTGCCTGACATCGTTCATAGTGATTTTTAGTCCGTTTTTAAAATCAAATCAAACGTTGCAATGTGCTTTGGGACGATACAACATGATGATTGGAGCATGCACACTAATGCAATATCAGAACTAACAGTTATTTATTGTGTGATTGGCATGTTAATCTGGGGAAAAACCTGTAGTGTGTACCTAGTTTATGGTTTATTGTTATAGGTGCAAGGGTGCTCCATGCTCGTCAATTCCACATTGTTCTTGTGTGTCTGAACTAGGGACCATATGTGGCCGTGGCAGTTCCATTTGCTTTTCTTTTGTGGAAACACCCTTTCCACCTGTTCAATATTATGAGTTGCCCTTGAATCACTTTCTGTTAACTAAGAACTATTCCTGCTGTTTAGTGGTGAAGAATGTAATTTTATTTGGTTCGGATCATATACATAATTCTCAGTGTCCTTTTGCATTGGATCTCTGCGAGATCTTATAGCTCATTATTCAATTTGTCGTTGCCACAGTTTTAAGCTGCAACAGCTGCTAGGGAGATGCCAAGTTTGGGGCATCCATAATAGAGCAAGAATCCTTTCCAGTGTTGACGGTCATGTCTTGGCAAGTTTTGGATCAACTCATAAACAAGGAGCATGTTGGCCCAAGTGAATGGACCAACAATGTTTTTTTTTATCACCTGGTCATTAAGTCGGTTTAATAACCTCATACCAAAACCCCTAGATATCTCAAATTAGGCAATTGAATACAAATTGTTGGGTTGATTGTGTTTACTTGGCATTGCCACCCAGTCTCCATCTTTCTTCCTTTCAGTGTGCTGATACAGGTTAAACAGGAGTAGGTTCTTCCGATACTGCTTTGGAAGCTATTGGCCCAATGTACTGTGATATTCTCGCCATTATATTTAATTCCAGGCTGTAGATCCACTTAAATTTATCATGACCAGAGTTTGTAAGGCCCAAAATGTGGCTGATGCTCTTTCATGGATGGCTCATTTAGCTTATCCTTACTGGTCCTTGGTCCTGCTTTAAATTTAGTTTAGTTTGATAGGTATGCCCTTATTGGTCAATTTGCCTGATTTCTTTTATATCTTTCCCATGGCTTAGTAATTACAATCTCCTCAGTCTGTTTGGTCTTGTTGTTGTTGATTGCTCATGTCGATTACTTATGGTGATCTTCCTTGCTTAGGTTTCACAAGGAAAAAGCAGAGCTTTGTAAAACTCCCTAAGACAGGTAGCCCGGAATTGGACAGTCTCCTTAGACTGGTATTTCTTTACATTCTTCATTCCCACTGACTCAAGTTGCTCTTTCATCATCATGACCGCATCTGAGGCCCGTTGAGTTTACCTTGAAATTGTTTACAGCTCCACATTTTTAAGACCACTGCATTTCTAGATGAGCTTTATGTGACTCCTCAGCTCTGTATTCCACTATGTATACGATTTCTCTTCCGTTCTGTGGCATAAACAGCTTTGCAAGTGATTCCTTTTTTTCTTTTCTTTTTAGATTGTTGTATTCCTCTATGGTGCATGTCTCCACTAATGAGCCATATGATTTTATGTACTTGGCGGGAAATAATTTTCTCATGGTTGAGTGGTCGACATACCTTTCACACTCTGTAAAGAGCTATTTTCAGGCCATTATTTAATTAATATGTGCATCTACCTGGTTTGCATTGTCACACGGTATTGAAGTGGATCGCTTCCAATTTGGTGGAGCGTGGGAAAATTGCTCAGATTGCCTGAGCGCATATTGACCCCTCCATGTCAATTGAGTTCATCCATTTTCATTGAGGCTTTCTAAGGAGCAAGTTGTATCCGTCTGCTACATTTTTTTTTTTTTTATTTTTTTTTTATTTCAACCTTGGACTACTGAACAACAGAAATTTCCTGATGGATTGGGAGGTTAATAAAAAAGGAAAATCAGTGTGGTTGGGTGTGTTTATTATTATAAAATTGTTTTTAACTTTTTGTTTTTTGTGTTTGTGTGATTGGAATATTTTCTGGTACAGATATTGTGGGCTACTGGTGCATGTAGTTTCACAAGCTAAGCTTCTAATTCCAAGAGTTCCAGTAGGCCCCAGCAGTCAGTAGCTGCCAGGGATTGCTGGAACTTAAATGTTCCACGCTAGATTGTAATCTATTGCTTACTTATAACCATTACATTGTCATCCCTGGTCTGGGTGGTAACAAGAAGATCCTCTGTTCTATTCAGACCAAGAGGAGCAGCCCACACGCTTATTTCCCGCGCGCCTAATCTCTAGTGACTTAAGGGTCTGGAGCACATTATGACTGGAGCCTATGCTGCAGATCTCCTTGTTTGCATTATAATCAGCTCAGCCTGTCAAACTTTGTGCTGGTTAACGCGTAAGCAGGAGCACCCCACACTCTTTCTCCTGCTTTAGTGGGAACCAACCCACCTGTACAAATTGGGTCTGGTTGAAGAATTTTGGGGGGCGAACTGTTTTAATTTCTATGGCCCATGCTTTCTGCATGTAGTGCACACACTGCAAAGCCCATTGAAATGCGTGGCAAAAGTGGCAACATTTTTAAATAGATCTCATTTTTCAAATCATTCTAAATATCCACAGTTCACCTGATTTTACAATAAAATCTTTTTACTGGGTTAGAGCGTATAGTTATATGATTTTGCTGAACAAAACCACCCTTTAGTAGTTTTCCCCCTAATTCTCTTATTTAGTAATAATATGACTTGTTAATTATAATGCCTAAAGGGGTATAGACTGAAAAGGAAAATGTGGTTATTATATCCTTATTTTCCAAACTCTCATTCCCCAAATCGCTACCAAATTATATTATGTGCATCACAGTAGAGTTCTCTAGAATAAATCTGAATGCTAATAACCAAGGAAACATACAAAACCTGTATGAAGTAGTGCACCTAAACTTATTTAAAAATATATTCCAACAGTTTTTGACCCTTTAAAATAGTTTTTCTTCCCCTTATGACACTTAAATAAAAAGCACTTAAGGTGCAGCTCTATTTAAGTGACAGTGTACTAGCTTTGGCATATAAGCATATGTAGAGTTAACTGCTGCTTGCTTTTCAGGTGTCCTGATTGCATATGAAGGGCTGCCCTTACATCTTGGTTTGTTTCCAAAACTCTGGACTGAGTTATGCCAAACACAGGTAATTTATTTATTGTCCTATACAAGTGAAATTAAAATTTTATCAAAATGTGCACACTGTTCTGTATAAAAATAATAATAATCATCCAAAAATGATTGTCATATGGGGTAAAAATGTCAGGTGCTAGCAGAGGTTATCGGCAATAGACAGGGGCAAACGCAGGATTTGTAGAGGGGTTTTCCACACCACGCCACCAGTGGGCGTGACCAGAATGCATGGGGGTGTGGCTATAATTTTAGACAGTGCTTGGCTGCTCTCCAACTCTTCCTATCCCCATAATATACATGGGCAATGCTGCGTGCACTACTGTTAGGTGCACGCAGCTCTCCCTTTTCAAGCAGAGCCATGTGAAGCGGGGGCAGGGTCCAGCCACCTCAATTATACAGTGTCCCAGGCTTGGATGGGGGTTTCCAGGCACTAGGAACCCTGCCCCTCGCCCCTCGCCCCTCGGTTTGCCTATGATAGTGGAGCAAAACCTACTGATTTAAAGAGTAGATATTCTAAATAACCTGCTGTTACCAGATATGTGATCCAAGCATAAAGGTTAATAACAGGTGTTTCATCCTGTTTTTAAGTTTTGTCAGATCATTGGTTTATATTCTAAACAAAGTGCAGGATAGATTATTGTTTACCTGCCAGAAGCATCTTTACTTTTCAGCAGAAGGTTCAAGGATCAGTTGTGATCTGCTCATTGCAATCTGAACAGAACACAATTTAGGTGCTGCTGAGGCACTGTGTGTATATGGGTGATGTGTGGTTTGAGTTCAGTCACTAAAAAGTCTTAGCATTTTCTCTCAGCTGCAAATACCCATTTGGTGTTGAATATACTAGGGGCTTTATCATTCGCATCTGCATTGTGTTCTTGATTTTTAAACTACTTTTTATTTCTTTTGAAAATCTAGTCTCCACTGGCAAAAAACTGCATCAAGTTACTGTGTGAAGATCCAGTTTTCGCTGAATATATTAAAACTATTTTAATGGATGAACGTGTTTTCCTCAATAATAATGTTGTATACACATTCCTGACCCATTTCCTTATAAAGGTATGTATGATTCTTGCCGGCTGTGCGGATGAGCCGGATTATTATATCCAATTACAACTTTCCTTTATTTTTCCCTAACAGGTTCAAAGTCAGGTCTTCTCTGAAACAAATTGTGCTAGTCTCATTAACACAATAATTACACATCTTATCAATCAGTATCAAAATGTGGAGAGTGATTTTATCAGCAGAATTGAAATTTCCAAAGCAAGCAGCACTTTAAATGGGGTAAGATACATGTCTGATTTATAGTCCTTAATACAATGTATTCGTAAGGGTTTATTTATTCTCTTTATAATTCAACTCTTGCTTTTTTTATGTTACATGCTTAGTAACTCCATGCTTACCCTATGCAGCAGCTGTAAGGTTAGAACATGGAGCTGGTGGCAGTCAGTTTCTCTTTTACAAAGTAACACAAGAAGCCCCTGTATGGATAAACCCTTATAAGTCCTCGTCTTTTTGAGGCAATCCATAAGGGTTTTATCTATGCTATTGTCCACACACATAAGAAATAAAAGGAGAGTGAGGAGGACAGTTTAGATTTTGGATGGCAGGAGTCCTACATGGCAGAAATTGCAGAATAACTATCATCATCATCATCATCATTTATTTATATAATATATAATAAGTTAATGCATTATCCATGTAGACATTTGACTGGCATTTATTTTCATGTGACCTTTTTTAAATAACTGTCCTAAATAGGATTACCACACTCTTTTGTTTTTAACGTATATGTTGTTTATAAAAACTTGTTAATCTTATTTTCATTAACATTTCTGCTGTCTGTTTTAAGCTTGTTTTAATCGTACCTATAATTTTAAGGCATTACTGGCCCTCAATAGCATAATGTCATAGCTCCTGATCCTTTGCCGTTACGGTTCTGCAGCACACAGGCTATGCTGCGGGCTCAGATGTCATTGTCATTGCTGGTGTTTCAGCTGCACAATCTTCACAGTAACCCCTATTTGCTCCTGCAGATTCCTTCAGTATGACCAGTTTGAACCTTTGAATCAGGTGCCTTTATCTCTATTTCTTTAAGGGTAGCCTGTCTCATCACAGTCCATCATATGTGCATGTGTTGGAGATGGCATCTCTTACATGACTGTGCTTCTAATAGTTCTCCTTATTGTGATCAACATTTTGCTTCAACCTAGAGAAATTCCTAGCTTTATACAATACAATTCTGTGAACACAATGGCTTATTTTTAGATTATGCAGTCCCCGCTGGTTTTGTAGAGGTACAGGTAATGATTTTGGGAAGATGCTGTTACTGTAGTGTCTTAAAAGCCTTTTACATTGAGTTCTTTCAATAGGGACAGCATACCAGTCCTTCTCAGAATGTTCTCCATTGTGGTTCATATGCCACTTGCTTTCACTTTGTGGAATAAGTCCTTATTCATGAGCATACAGCCTATCCATTCACAAGGAGCCAATTACATAACTGGGGCACTTTACGAATATTGCTCAGAGCTCATTAATAAATGTCATGAAGACTGACTAAGATTTAAAAGACATTAGTTCATAGTGCATTTATAGTCTACATGCTTATGAATGTTGGTTCAAACCATAAAATTGCAGCAGATACATTTTATGTAAGAAGTTATTTCTGCAATAGTCCTGCCTCCTGTAGGTTTAGATAAAGCAGTTTAACTGTAAGTAGAAAATTATTTTTTTGTTTTCAATCTTTGTTTTTGTTTTACCTGTTTTAGGATCTCAGAGCATTGGTTCTACTCCTTTCAGTTCACACTCCAAAACAGATGAATGCAGCCTTAATACCAACTTTACAAGAACTCCTGAGCAAATGCAGAGCATGCCAGCAGCAAACAAATTCATTACAAGAGCAAGAATCCAAAGAAGGTAAAACTAAAGGTTGGTATTGAAGTGGCTCTTTACTTCCCAGTACTTGAAAATAATATCTTGTATATCGGGTTATTGTCTGAATTAGCCACAGTTGCATGTCACTTCATCAATTTCAGTAAATTAATGCAGTCATTGCTTTTATTATATATTTTAATATATATTTGATGAGGTATTGATTTTGCAAAATTAAAATTGCTTAGTAGTTCAAATACCTAAATATTATGTATTCATTTTCTTAATTTTGAAGGCGCTCAGTCATATTTAAGTGAATATCTATTATATATGACTTTAGTTGTTATAACGTCTACTTCCCTTCACACCCACTTATGTAAGTACAGTTGCGGGACAGTTTTCAATCCTGAAATCTATTTGGGCCCCCAGAGGCCCAGGAAGTATCTCTATGTGGGCCCCCAGAGGCCCAGGAAGTATCTCTATTTGAGAAATCCTATTTGGCATCCATGTGATCCCAGTTTATAATCTTGTAATGAATAAGTAAACCAGCTTATTCACTCTGAAGGATAGTGGCACAGAGGCGCTTTGGGTCACACAAGTTTTAAATGCAGCATTTAATCCCTCCATAATAGGCTAGCTAGTACTGTATTAATATATTTCCAGATTTCCTGTCACATTAGCGATTACACGTTCTGCAAACATTGTGTACTTGTGTTGGTGGAATAAATGTCAGGTTTGAAAGATGGGAGCACAAAGTGCCACTCTGACACTACTTTTATCATTAAATACATATTTGAGGAGATAATGTGAGTAATTATGTGAGTTTTAATATGGGGATACCAATGTTTTATTGTCTTTAAGTGGAATTGATAAAGCAGACTGTTCTATACAACTTCCACAGAAGACAAAACTGTTTTGACTAATTTTGAGTTGTTAAAGAAGATGTTTCTTCTTTCCAGACGATGAAGGTGCTACTCCAGTGAAACGAAGGCGAGTTAGCAGTGATGAGGAACACATGGTTGACAACTGTATCAGTGATCTGAAAAATGAGCGTGAAGCATCCACCCCAACAAGCACATCTGACAATGAGACTAGAGACTCTTCAATCATTGATCCAGGAACTGAACAAGACCCACCATCTCCCTCTCCACTCTCTGCTAAAGAATTCAGAATAGAAGTGTCATCTTCATTTACAGAAGATGTACTGCTGCCTGCGAGGCCACAGCCCATAGAAGACCAGCCTGGCAGCAGCAGCATTAAGTATGAAGATGGTAAAGAAACGAAAGAACTCCAGAGTTCTAAGGAGACAAATGTAATGGAGGAAGATAGTGAGCTGCCTTCCACGTCCATATCCGCAGTGTTGGCTGACTTGGCAGACTTGAGGGGATGTGATGGTCAGCCGTCACCCACACAGGACAGTCAGGAGTTCAGCCTCTCATTAAATTGCGAGCATTCCAGGGGACTTTTTAGTCATATACAGCAAAATGACATTTTAGATACCCTGTGCAGGACCATTGAGTCCACGATTCTTGTGGTCTCAAGGATATCAGGAAAAGAAAACAAAGCTGCTTCTTGACATTAGTTGTAGCATGTCTGCTTTTAAGTCTTTATTTTTTTTTTTAAAGCTGTTTGTATACAAGTTTGCAGGGTTTTTCTTCCTGTTTTCTTCTTTTTGTGCTTCAGTTTGTCAAGTGCTTTCTGCTTGGATGGCAAAATAGATTTATATGCTTAATTCCTGGTCAGGCAGAAGTCAAGAAACAAAAATTGCATCTGCAGTACACTTTGTAAAGGCCAATCATAATGGTTATGTTTTATGTAATTCAGGTTCGCTATAGTGGCTTTCATTTAAATGGCCGCTTGGAATAACGGGGGGGTACCCCCTTTACCCAATATAATGTAATTTAAACTTGTCATTTTTACCGTGTATAATATGGTGTCCTCTGTGCCAGTTTTGTACCTTATAATAGAGGCAGTTGCCTCAAATTGCTGTGGTTCTTATTATCAAAATTAAGTTTACTTGTACTAAACCACAAGAAATTTGATTCTGTAAAGAATCCTATATAGCTGTGGCCTGGCAGTATATATGGTGCTTTATTTAACAGAATACCTGTGGAGGAAATAAAGCACACTTGATGTAAACAAACAGACAAAAAAACAAAAATAATTGTTTTATTTTATTGCCATGATTGATCGCTATTCTGTGCACTTCATTAAACTAATTGTGACGACTTTTCATTTTTGTGTATATTGGCCTCCTTTTAAAATTCAGCTGTACACAATGAACCACATTCTATTGACCACCTTCTACAAAACTGCTAAAGTTGTATTACGCATGTCTGTGTTTCACAATTTGTTAGCTTGAACTGAAGGCAGAAATAAATCACAAGTTATATACCCAATGAATTCCTGTTCAACAGCTATGGGACAGCGAAGGAAAAGAAATTGCACTTTGTTTTAAAATATAGTTTGTTTAAAAGAGATTTGAAAACTTAAGTGAACAATGTTTCAAACTACCTATTTTATCACTGTTCTACCATGGTTCATCCTGGAGAATATAACTATAATATTAATAAAAATCTCTTATTTCAACGACTCGTCTTTGAGTCCAGAAAGTCTACATTTGTAGTACTGCTTCATAGTATGGTTGCCCTAAGTCTTTCTTTTTATGTGGTTGGATACACCATAAAGGTGCTGTAGCTAATTTGTACGTGGAATATTATGGCATAAAACACTGCCACATATGTGACCTTGTTTAATGCCATATGTTTTCAGGGAATGATTTCTTCACATTTTCTGTGTGCAGCCTTTAGACCATTTTTTTTTATGTAGATAAATTTGGAGCCTTAGTCAAAGAGCCTGGTTCATAACTAGCAGCTGTTCTATATAGTGTTACAAATTTTGTGCGTTCCATGCTCCACAATTGTATGAAATAATGTAGTCCATGTGTTGCCCAACTGTAATGATTTTTATTGCAGCTTACCAAGGAGATAAAAATCACTTATGGCCATAATTTATCAAAAAATATCTCGCCAGCAGTAACACTTTGATGTATTGGGCCCATTACCAGCTTGAAAACCGTTTAATAATTATACCCCTAAGTGAAGATGTCAGTGCTTGAAAATCCTCTTTTCTGAGTTGACCCTGAATTCAAATGACCCGTGGGACAAGGTGCCCATTACAAAGATACCTGGTGGGATGCTATTGCCCCAGTGGGTGGTTGCAGCTATATGAACCCGCATAATGGGGGAGCACCTAGGTAGGTGACTCCTTTCTCCTGATAATGAAGAGGTGGAAAAGTATTTAAGACAGTCATCCTCTGGGAACTTAGGCCAAGCATGGAGTGCAGATTCTATGGCCTGCTTGTGTGGTGGGGGGGTAGCCTATCGACAGCTGTCCCACACTCGGGGGACTGATGGGGAATTACTGCCATGTCTAATTGCATGCCTGGCTTTGGGTGGGGGACGGCACAGACCTCAAGACAGCACAGCGTCAATTCACAGCAGATATCAGTACACATAATGGAACACAGTCATCAGCAGCTTCTATTTCCCTAATTTTCTTGGTGTCCCCAGCTGCATGGAATTATTTCTAAAGCTCAGGTAGGATTGCATATTTAGGACTATTCATTTCATACACTTCTACAGCTGGGTATTTGTATTTGCTTTTGCAGTGTTCATTTTACAAGTTTGCGTACTCTAGCTGTCCTTTTCTCCACCTTTATCTGTCATGTCTATGAAGGGGAGTAATTCTAAGTCTAAGACCGGGCTGTGCTTGATCAGTAACGTTTTATAGATGCCTAAAATTTCATTCGAAGCCGCCCAGTGGATAGTGAGGCACGGACACTTGACGTGAGGTTGACAGCCAACTGTTGCACATGTCTACGGGATTAGCCTCATGATCTGGCAGAACCAGACTGAGGAAAACCCCTGGCACAGTCTATTTCTGATTGTAGGTGAAGGGACTGTCCCACCACTTCTTTCAATTAACTTCAGTGAATGACCCCACACATCTGAGTGTGATTGGCCTCGACTCATCAGGTCCCTTAGCAACACCGCTACATGAACTAATTTGAGCTAAATGCTTGCAAATGCCTGTGCAGGGCCTTGTATAAGTTTTCTAGTGAACTTACTGGGTAGGTCTCAGAAACGTCAAAGTTCTGTCTCAGTCCTGTCCTGGAGAGGGTCTGATTCTTAGTGCTCTTCTCATGAAGAGGATGAGGTGGATTCTTTGTGTTTTGAAGAGGACTTTGCTGGACTGCATGGGTTGGATGAATTAGTGCAGGTGGTACGTCAGTCTTTACATGTCATGGACAGTGATGAGTCTGAGCAGCCAGACAATACACTGATTAAAAGGAAGACAAAACATTTTTTTTTTCTCTGTAAGGCATAGACTAAGCCCAAACGGAAGATTCAGGTTACATGCAGATTTCAGAATTTGTATACTTTTCAATCAAATTGTTGATACAGATAAAAGGGAACTTCCACCTAAGGTAAATGCCCCTATAACACTGTTACCTAATGACACCACTATCCTGATCCTTAATGCTGCATCTTTCGAGGATAGTACTGATTCGTTCTGAATTTTTGTTCTTAGATCTGTGTTGGTGGTTCTATGTGGCCCATTTCAACCTCAGCTTGCTTTAACAAAGTGGTCAGAGCAGCTCCGGATGTTTACTGTGAGGCATGGCTATATCTCAATTAGTGACCTTGGTTGAACACATTCCAGAGGCATCTGAATATCTGGGGGACTCTGCTGTTCTGATTGGAGAAATAATTTCTTAATTCAGTGGTCTCTGTTCACTGAACCCTCTGGTTTAAAGCTTGAGGGGATGACTTATTAATTTCAGAGCTGGATGAGATCATTAGCCATGCAACGGGTGGGAAGAGTAGCTTCATGCTGTTAAATCTACCAAAACACAGGGTTCTTGGTTTCAGTTATTTTCTTGCTGGTGGTAAAGAGAAGGGTCAGGTGTTGAGAATGCAGTTCGCTGCCCCTTGTTGAGGACAACAAGCTCTAAGACAAGCATTTTGCTTGACAGGCACATGCCAGTAGTGACTGGTGGGAGCCCATCTGCTACTTTACTGAGATCAGTTATTCATTTCCATATCAGATTCCTAGTCGAGAGGTGTTTTTGATTGGTAATATAACATTGATTGCCTCAGACCACTAAACAAATTTTTTTTCACTACCTGCCTTTAGCAGCTGATGTGCTTGGCCCTGCGAGAAGCCATTTTACACATTACTCTCTGCGGGTGTGATAATTCCAGTGCATTTAGAAAGGGGGACAATTTTTATTCAAACCTGTTTTTAGTCCTAAAACCAAACAATCCGTTCAACCGATCTTGAACCTCAAGACCATCACCACCCATGTCCATGTGGACAGGTTCATGGTAGTTGAGATCTGTTATCAACCGCATGGAAAGGAATAAGTTCATGGTATCCATGAACTTCAAGGATGCTTACTTGCATACTGCAATTTAGGAGGGTCATCCATGCCTTCTCAGATTTGTGGTTCGGTCTCAACATTTACAGTTTTTGCCTTTGGTCTGGCAACAGTTTCACAGGTGTTTGTTTAACTATATTATCCAAACCATCCTGCAGAGTTCAATAAATGTTCAGCTTTCTTCACCTTCTGTCTAGTAGAGGGTAGCACTTTTACCTGAAGTGCAGACCTTATTTCAGGGTGTGACTCCTTTGTGAATACTCTACAGTCTTCCAATTGTCCCTTTGGACTTGAAATTAGTTTTGACAGCATTACAGCAACCTCCTTGTAAACCACTTGATGCAGTGAATGTGAAAATTCTCACGTTGAAAACCGTATTTATCGTCTAACCACAGCCCGGTTGGTATTTTAATTGGGGGTTCTGTCTTACAAGTCTCATTTCAACCGAAGGAAGTTTTTAAGGTTCACTTAAATAGGACATTGTGATTCCGGCATTAGATCGAAATCACTCGGAGGGATCTCTTCACTCATTGATGATGATGATAGGGCATTGAAGATTTATGACACTAGTGATTATTGAAATTGATGATGAAAATTTTTATACACATCTTAAATCCTTTTATTTGTATCCATTTATGATCTAGCTCTCCTGTTACAAGTTTACCAAAGATTTTTTTGGCAGTAATGATGTTTTTCTTTGTTTCACTTCTCTCTGGTGCTGTTTTGTGAGTCTCGATTACAAAAATAACTGAGTTCACTACAGTATGTGGATACAGAAGATTGAGGAGCACAAACATGTCGAACATTTGAAAGTGCCAAAGTCCTACTGCAGGCCCATGTTCCTGCATGCCCCAATGGATTCAGAGAAAAGGATTTAACAGGTATAAAAAGCCTATTTTCTCACTCTGGGCACTAAAATTTCTAGTTATGGTTGTAAGTGAAGATCAGACCATTTTGGTAGGGGGGGGGGATGTAAATGACCAATGAAGGGCTTGGAAAGGGGCTGGAAATTTTGAGATGGAGCCCACTAAGCTGGAGCAAGACCATGTAAACAAGTTAAGAGACAGGGCTGAACCTTAAAAGAACAGATGCTTTAAAACAGGCCTGTCCAACCTGCAGCCCTCCAGATATTGTGAAACTACAAGTCCTAGCATGCCCTTCCAGCTATCAACAGGTTGTCTACGGCAAAGCATGCTGGGACTTGTAGTTTCACAACACCTGGATGGCCGCAGGTTGGACAGGCCTGCTTTAAATCTAAAGAATAGCAGAAAATATAAATTAAGTCCAGTGAATGACACAAATTACACCAATGGAAGAGGGCAACTCCTAGAAGAAAATGTAGAGATCAAGAAAGTACAGAGTGATGAAGAAGATTGAGGCTCCAGCATAATAATCTTGACCACTCCTGAAATAAATATGAAGATGCGAACCTTCGTTTTGACAAAGGTCACTTGATGATTATCTATCCTGGGCTGGAGTAAGTCTAGCCAGGTCTATTTCCAGTCAACGATAAGGGAGAAAGACTGGTCTGAAACATCAGAGGAGAAAACACCCCTGAAAATTTCAATAGCTAAAAACAGTGCCAATAAAACAACAATTTGCTTTTTTAAAATAAATCTACCTGTTGTTCCCCAAAGAAGGAAATACCAATTTCCCAAGTATAAGGAGCCAAAAAAGAAAAAGGAGAGTGCAAGAGCATTAGGTGTAAAATCTTTAATACTCCTAAATGATATAAAAAAATATACATATATCTATATATCTTCGTGCTATTCAGTAGTTATAAGCTAGATTTTCTCTCAACTCCATGTGTGAACATACTAATAATATACACAGTCTACTTTTTATCAACAATATATATGTAGCACTGATAAGAGTCTATTGCCACCTAAAAAATTTCCATGATTATCAGTCAATTATACAATTATTGTATGAACAGGACATAAATATCCAACAGTTAGGGTCCATCTCTATGCTGACAGTTTAAACCACTGATAGTTACACCACATAATTCTGCTGATATGACTACCCATATCTGGGCTATGCTCTAATACAGTGTTTCTGAAACCTGGTCCTCTAACTGGGCATGTTTTCCATATCACCTTTCTTTAGCGCAGGTGCATTCATTACTGACTGACACATTGTAACTGATCCACAGGTGATATAATTATTTCTTCTCACCTGGAAAACATGCACTGTTAGGACTGGGTTTGAGAAATACTGCTCTGATACATCTATTCGGTATTTTGCAGCGGAAGTCAGATGTTTCTGTGTCCCTGTAGTAATTATACAGTTCCCTGCTTAATGTCCATAGTAGTATAGTCACCAGGAATCAAGAAATCAGGTGTTGCAGCAGTAGTCAATATAATCTGAGGGAGAGAATGATCATAATTGTGTAAGCGCAAGTGGGAGAAATGTCTCCTGAATGTGGACTACAAGATCCTTGCCAAGGTACAAGCCAACAGGCTAAAGGTTGTCACTGGGCATACTGTTCATCCAGATCAGACGTGCAGCATTCCTGGTCGCAGGATTGCATATAGCCTTGCCTTACTCAGGGACACAGTCCACTACATCAATGATTGCCATATACATCAATGGCAGCATGGCACAGTGTTTTGAGGGGCACAAAGGGAGAATGTCAGTGTTTTGAGGGGCAAAACACATTTTTGTATATTTAAAAAGGTCATTGGGGCAGAGAACCGGTTGTTAATTTATTTGAATCCCACCACTGCCTTTATCACTAAAAAATTGTTTAACCCTTTCTTGAACTGCCGTTACTGTAAAGACCCCCTTCCATGTTGCTTGTGAAACTTCCTCACCTCTAACCCTAGGGGGAGATCACATGTCCAGTGTATAGTGCTTGGGGTAAAAAGTTGCCATGAAACTTCTGTGTATTGACTTTTAATGTATTTGTACATAGTAATCATATCCTCTCTTAGGCACCTCTTTTTTTAAAGTAAACATGCCTAAACTGGCTAACTTTTTCTTATAACTTAATGACTCCATACCCTTTATCAATTTTGTCGCCCTTCTATGACCCCTTTCTAGTTCCAAAATGTCTTTTTTTTTTTTTTTTTTTAGAGTGGTGCACAGAACTATACTCCGTATTCAAGATGAGGGCCTTAACTTTTTAAACAAAGACACCACATCTGCTATTAGCCAATCCCTTGGTGCGAAGCCTGATGAAATTGAATCTATTATCAGCAGCTATTTATATGACGCCACTAATTCCACACCGCTCCACTGCAGCTTATAGTCTAAATTCCTTAACACACACACAAACGTGGGTGCTATATTCATTTAATACCACTGCTGGTTGGAGTTTTCTAAATTTCATGTACCCATTTTTTTTCCAAAATAGGGCCCGCAACATTCCAGGATCCAGACAAGCAGCAACTGATCTAAAGACACCAGCAGCCACAAGTGGTGACAATGACAAGACAGGTAGGAGAGACCAGGACAGTCTGCCAACTCTCTTGAATTTGGTGGGTGACTGTCCTGCTTAGTCAGGATTTGGTCTGACTACAAGGACAGTTGGGAGGTCTGTCCTACTTCACATTGTACTGCTTGTGAAGGCAGAACTGTGTCACCTAACAGTAGTGCTCACAGTATTGTCTGTGTATTTTTTGAAAGTGTGTCTAATAACCATATTACATCATAGGAGCCCCCCTGTCTTAAGTGCCTAGGGACCCCAGAGCCTTAATCCAGCTCTGGTTAGCAGGAGGGAGCGGATAGCTTCTCCCAGTTCCTGGATAGGACACAGCCTGCAGAGCAAGCCGAGGAGCTCTAAGTCTCATGAGATTTATTAGTCTTGTGAGACTAAGAGCTTCCCTGCTCACTCTACAGGAAGTGCCCTAAAAACGACCTTGAGCTTGTTTGGACATTCTAAGATTTGTGGTTCTAGCAGGGCGCTACTCCTATTGCGATTCAAAAAAGGGGATGGTCGTCCGATTCAGCAGATTGCACAGCTTTGCGAGTGATACAATTTGGTCAACAAACATTTCATTGTTATAATTTTGCTTTTAACTCTGCATAGCCCCTTAATGCCCAGAGGGAAGGGCAGTCCTTGCAGCCATGGTTCCCCAGAGGTTTCCTCCACAGGGGGTTTTTCCTCTCCTGAGCGCTAAAGGACGACTCCTCGTGAGTCCAGGGGTATCCTCTATCTTGGTTCTCTTATAGAACAAGTTTGTAAGGGCCATAGGCCAATCTTTAACCATATTGTCAAATTTTATTATGCAGAAAAACAAATGTACATTTTAATTAAAAAAAAACCTTAATAAATATATTTTAAAATATACTTTGCTTGTTTTTCATTTGTTTTCTTAATAAATGCTCCTGAAATGGGCAGAGAAGTGGTGTGTGAGATAATGACTGGGGGCAGAGATGGTAATGGAGGGCAGTACAGGGGTAGCTGAAAGAATGAAAACTTAGCTTATTAAAAGTAAACCACAGGTATAGAGAAGATAAAGGTTATAAAATTATTTAAATAGCATTCATTCATAAGAAATAATGATACATCTAAGAGATATGTGGTCAAAAAGAGGTAAACAGATCTGTGTGTAAATGAAAGATACATCAATGTCAAATACAGCTGGTGCTTTTATCCACCTGTTTCCTGTCTGCTTGGAGTGACTTCACCTGAAGAATGGGGGTGCAGCCCCCACCTCTAAAACGTTGTGTGTCATGACACCCAGCTGTATCACAGTAAACCAGCTCTGATCACTTTTTGAAATATATGCCATATATGAGGTGTATTGTCTGATATAACGATTAATATTGGATATATGACTGGGAGGTGGAGGAGCCCAGAGAGCGTATTTAGGCACCACCGCATCACATTGGTTGTGGAAGAAGGAGACAGACCGGACTGTGAGGTTTGGAGTGAGTGAAAAGCTGCACAGAGGATCCTGACACATGTTGCAGCCTTTACACAGAAAAATAATATCTGACAATAAAAATAAAGACAACAAAAGTCTATTTAGGGAGCACATATTTTACTTCTGTTGTTTTTATATCTTGCTTTGTTGGGTTTTTTTGACATTTTTTAAATGACATTTTGTTTGTATCAGTGGTCAGTGTCAGTAATTTTTGTCCATGTAACCTGTAGACATAGGGGATCATACTGAGTTGGACAAATAAGCATCAAAATACTAAGCTCTAAAAGCTGCATGTAATAGCGCATTTACACCCATATACTGAGTCAGAGGCATCTGAAGATACATCCAGCGCTGCACCAGTTACATATGTGCCAGGTTTACGGTAGACGTACTTACACCCAACCCGATCATAAGCACAAGAAAAGTTTGTTTACATTTGTTTTGATAATGAAAAATGCATTCACTATTAGGTTTGATTGTAATTAAAAAAAAAAAAACTATAAAAAAACAGGAATAATTTTTTCGTGTACAAGTTAAATTAGACACAAATTCAATATGGCCGCACATATAATTAGAGATGTTCACTGACCCCTGTCTTCTGGTTTTGGATCTGTATTTTTTAGAAAAATTGCTAAAATATGCTAAAATCACATAATTTTGCTGTTTTTGTTCCTACATTATTAACATCAAAAACACTAATTTCAAGTCATTTGCAGGTCATAATCTTATTTTCATACACTTTCGGACAAATACTGCAGCAACCTGGCTGAATGCTAAGCGACAGAGCAATGACTCAAACACACGGCAGTTCCTAACACATCTAGGACACATTGGCACACAGCAGTGGCAGAAAACAAGAATGGTGCAAGATGGAATTGTCCTTGGATCATGAAACCAGTTATGGTTCATTTGATCGCTCTACCCGTTTCTTGGATAACTGTGGTAATTCTACAGCTAATACATGGCAACAAATGCTGACCCCCCGGGATGCGTGCTTTTATCAGACACACACCAATCCAGGGTGCCAGACAATGCACTGAAAAGAGCCATTGTAATTCACAGCAAAAAGCAAGTTCATCACTGAGCTTTGAATCAGCCCCAATTCCCACAAAATTATAGTATTGTTAGGTACCTTTGTAAAATGCAGATTACAAATACTTGAGGAAACATCAGCAAAGTGGAAGGTAATACATATACATTTCTATTTAGACATCCATGCTTACATTACTTCTGCAAGCAACGTTGTTCTTTGTTAATAAAACTGTTGTCCTTATACTGCTCAAATAAAATAAAAAAAATCCTCCACCATTCTTTGGATGTTGATAGTTGATAGTAGGATCAGGTGGAGTAACAGCAGAGGTGTCATTAATTCTGCTCAATTCTTTTACAGTAGACAAGCCCAGATGTCAAAATGTTGTGCTGCATCATCAATGGGTGTCTAAGATTTTTGCTAAGCAAAAAACAGTATATAGCACATGTAGGAAACATTGGCACACAGCGGTAGCAGAAATTTAAAGTGGTGCAAGATGGAATTGACCTTGGGCCCTCCCACCCACCCTTATGTTGGATCTTAAAAAGGACATGCACACTTTAACAAACCAAGAACTTCAGCCACAAAGTGCCACTCCTTGTGGCTGAAGTGTTTGGTTTGTTTGGGCCACCACAAAAAAAGGTAACAATGGACTCAAAGCACCTAAGGTATCAGTGCTATTAATGAACTCTACTTTGGCAAGATGTTGTTATCATCATTCTCAGCCTCATCCTCACCATCGTCAGTTTGTACATCATCGTCACACATTGTTAATTCATTACCGCTGGAATCCACCGTTACAGAAGTCTTAGAATTTAGATGTAATCGGCGGGAAAGGCCTTCCTTGTGGAACTTGAAGTTCATTTTTTTGAACATCTTTTCCACATTTTGAGGAAGTAAACTCCTACACCGATCGTTGACAAGGTTCCGGGCTGTGCTGAAAACTCTTCCCAAGTACACACTGGAGTGGCACACTTAGGTACACACTTAGGCAGTGCAAAGCAGGTTGGTACATGGGTCTCCAAATTTTTTTTTTTTCCTCCCAGCATGTAAAGGGACTGTCTGATGTATCTATTTCTATGCTGTTGTGAAAATAATCCTCCACCATCCTTTGGATGTTGATAGTAGGATCAGGTCGAGTTATAGCAGAGGTGTCACGTTTTTTGGTCAATTCTTTTAGACCAGACCATATGTCAAAATTTTGTAAGGGAATCACTTGACTTAAGCTAGCAGTGTCTGAACACATTTCACAGGTGACTACTTTGAATGGTTTCAGCACCTTGCACAACACGGAAAGTATTCTCCACTGTTCTTGACTAAAATACATCCCCCCTCTTTTCCCAATGTCATGGCTTGTGGAGTAAGCGTGGATGGCTTTTCGCTGTTCCTCCATCCACAGAAGCATATACAGGGTGGAATTCCACCTTGTCACCACCTCTTGCTTCAGTTGGTGGCAGGGCAAATTTAATTGCTCTTGTAGCTGCTGCAATCTCCTTCACGCTGTTGCCGAATGTTGGAAATGTCCAGATATTTTACGGGCCACAGACAGCATCTCCTGCACGTTCCTGTCATTTTTTAAAAAGCTCTGCACCACCAAGTTTATTGTGTGAGCAAAATAGGGAATGTGAGGGAATTCACCCAGGTGTAATGCTCTCACAATATTGGTTGCGTTATCAGAAATGGCATATCCTGAGGGGAGTCCAAGTGGGATAAGGCATGTTGCAATGACATGCTGCTGCTGTTCCAGCTGGTGAAGGCAAATCACCAACCCAGAGGGCTGTCACAGTCATATAATCTTTAGTTTGCCCAGTTCCGCTTGTACACATATCTGTGTTTAAGTGTACAGTGGGTAGAATGGCATTTTGTAGCCCAATAATTTCCGAATCTTCTAGTAGAGGTGAGGAATAGCTTTTCTAGTGAAATGGTGTTTTGATGGAATTTGGTAATGGGGACACAAGATATCAAGTAACTGTCTAAAACCAGCTGCATTAATAGTGTATATTGGACGCAGATCTAATATTAGCATAGTTGCCATGGCATCTGTGACCCGCTTTGCAACTGGGTGACAGCTTTCATACTTGCTTCCTCTTGCAAAGGATTGTTTAACAGTCAATTGTTGTAAACTACTAGTAGTCTTCGTCTTGGTCTGCTTTTGGGTTGAAGATTCACCCCCAGCAGCATCAGCAGTGGGACTAACGCTGAAGAATTCTTCTGAGGAATCCAGGATAGTGGAGGTCATCTAGCCTTACCAACTTGGATATAGGACTAACTCCGATCGCTAATGAGGATATTGATGAGGACGGTGTTGTGAGGGTAGATTGCAGAGGTGGGGATGTAGGTGAGAGAAAGGACCTAGCTGATGATGCAGTGTTAGAGCTCCCTGAGCAGTGCCGTAATGAGCAGGCCCGGTGCTCCCATTAGGCAAGGTTAGGCAGTTGCCTATGGCGCCGGGCTCTGATGGGCGCCACAGAATTAAAATGCATTTATTATTGTACTTTAAAACTGTGCGGCGACCGCCGAGCATACCCATGGCCGCCGCACAGCTTCAGATAGATCCATGGGGAGAGGGGAGGGGCTATGGATCACCACTGCCACCCTCCCCTCCAACAGCTGATGGGGCTCTCCGTCTCCTACCTTCCACTCACTGACTGTCGGGCGTAATATCATCATCACGGCCCGACAGTGTCAGTGAGGGTCGGGACCCGGCAGAGAGGAGCAGCTTTATGGAGCCAAGTTAAGGTAAGGAAAGACGTGAGGGGGAGGCGTATTTTAAAATTGTGCCTGGGGGGGCGGATTTTAAAATTGTGAGTAGGGCGCCGAGGACCCTAGAACCGGCCCTGGTAATGAGGGTGGTGAGGACGGTGCTGTCACCCAGGGTGCAAGGCCAAGTGAGCGCAGCAGCCGCCCGCTACCTGCCTCCATACCTTCAGCCCTTAAGTTCCGCTTAAGGGCTGAAGAGAGAGAAAGAGAGATTTTTACTTACAAGAGTTTGAAGCTTCAGCCTTTAAGTCTGTCCCGCAGTGGAACGCATGTGCGTTCCATCGACAGGAAATTCGGCACTTGCGTTCCAAATGCAGAACTTCCTGTCAGTGGAACGCATGCGTTCCACTGCGGGACAGACTTAAAGGCTGAAGCTTCAAACTCTTGTAAGTAAAAAAAAAATTCTCTCTCTCTCCTATCGCTATATATTTTTGCCGTACTTTAAATGGTCATTAAATGGTCATTAGGGCAGACAGCCGGTTGTTAATTTATTATTTATTAAAATCCCACCACTGGGTGTGTGTGTGTGTGTGTATATAATATATATATATATATATATATATATATATATATATATATATATTGTGGCAAAGGCCCGCTACAAGTTCTTTCTTTTTATGGTGCTTTATTGTCAGGATGGTAAATGTTTTGACACTGTATACTTGCACAGCAATCATGGAGACCCTAAACACTAGCTATACATAGTCCAGCTCTGTCTCAGGACCAGCCAGCTCACCCAGCGTTGGTCTCCATGCACAAATGATATAAACAAGCTTTTATACCTGATACTCCTCCCCCAGCCTTAGCTTGATGGACAGGTGACACACCCACCTTCTCTTTAAAAGGAAACGCCCATCATTGGCTCTGTAATTCAAACAGACACACCCTGTCTGTTTGCTGAGAGGAAGGATTTCAAGTCATGTAAGTTAAACCAAATTTAAACTATTGCTTTTCATACATAGGTCTTTACATTCAATCTAGGTGCATTACTGCACAAATGTTTTACTCTACTTCCCTGCTTTCTCTGCATATTGCCAGCTAAATGCCTCCTTTTGTTTTATATATATATATATATATATATATATATATATATATATATGTAGTAAGAATTATTTCAGTAAAGTGCTAGCCACACACACATTAGGTTGGCCACACCCACTCAGATGGGGGGCGCCGGTGCCCTGTCTCGCCAGGGCACCAAAATTTCTAGTTACGGCACTGCACAGCCCCTATAAGTCCTTGATGTTATTCCTGGTAAGTGCAATACAGTGGTATAAGTATCCAAATGGAGATTATCCGTCGATCATATATCTCTGATGCATTAATGAAATGGTCAGCTCCAACGTGTTTCATCCCACTATGGGGACTTTCTCAAGGAGATGCTTGTATAGTGATCAGCTGTTCCTTAAATAGTAGCTAGTTAATTGCCCATATACTAATTATAGCCCCTGTATATCGAGTAAGCCCACCCACACCGTTTCTCATCCATAGACTGTGATGTTGATCTCTCCACATTTTATCCCCTAGTTCATATACATCGTCTATCAGCTGACACTGCTTAATGCAGCTACTTATATAATCTGCTGAATGTCATATATATATATATATATATATATATATATATATATATATATATATATATATATATATATATATACAAACTCATATGTCTTCATGTCATCTAGTATTAGTAGTTATTCATAGTTTTACACAGTCGTTTAAAGAGGCTCAACCAAACTAATTAGTTTGGTATACATACAAATCTCTATCTCCCATAAAATGTGGAGAAAATGTATAGTATGTTAACATTCTATATCCAGAAAACAAATCTCCAGATATTATGAACAAGCATGTTAAATAATCTAGAGATAATGAATTATTATTGGATTACTTATCAAACCATTAAGTGTTGATATCATGAATAAATAAACGATGAACGGATACTTCTATGTCTTTCTGCGGATTACAACTAGATAAGAAAACTACTCCCTATTGTTAGCCAGGGATAATTCAAATATTAGGCTAAACAAATACTTATCATTTATAAAAATTACTCCTGTCAAAAATTATGTTGGATAGTAAAGGAAATATATATTGCATGCCTGCACATAATGACTCTCCCTTTGATCCACAGAGGGGCATATATATAGAGAAAAATAGGGTGAATTACTATCTTAGTGACTGTTTGACATCGAAATCTATATTAAGCCCTTTTGGGTATAAAGATTTCATTCTAAAAATCCATCATGATTCTTCCCTATTGATTTTACGAATGAAATTCCCCACCCTCCAGTTTTTCTCTACCGATTTGATGGCTAAAAATCTTAGACCCTCAGGTTTGCAATCATGTTTCTCGGCAAATTGTTTAGATACACTGTGAAGAGCAAAACCCTTCTTACTATTTCGGATGTGTTCTCCTATCCGGATCTTGAGTTTTCTAGTGGTACATCCAATGTACTGCATATTACATGGGCATTCTATACGGTATATCTCAGTCTAACTTTCAGAAGTCAAAAATTTGTCGATTTTGAATTTTTCGTCTGGTTCTTGAGATTCAAAGCTATGCGTAGGTCTAGTGTCTCTATACCGTAATGTCACGCAATTTGAACATTTTGTGCAATGGTAAAAACCTTTTCTGTTGTCTGAAATTCTTCCTAACCATGTGTTGTGTGTGTTCTTCAATGGTATATGATTTCTTGTTCGTTTAGTCTGTAAATTGGGTGCTTTCCTATATACTATTTTGGGTTGTGGTGGAAGTATTACTTTCAGTATACTATCCTTCATGAGGATATGCCAATGTTTCTTGAGGGATTTCCGTATCAATCCAGCTGATGTAGTGTAGCCAGTAATGTAGTATGGGTATTCGGTTGATGCAGATTTCAAACGTGGTTTATATGCAAGCAATTCTGTCCTATTTCTCTGTTTTGCATATTCAAAGACTTCCTGGACTAAAAGTGGATCATACAGTTTCTCAATAAATTGATCCTTCATTCTGTCTCCCTGTTCCAGATAGTCAACCATATTGTTACAATTCTGCCTAATGTGGGTGAATTGGCCAATTGGTATCCCTGCCAGACAGTTTTGGTGATGATGGCTGGTCGCCAAGATGAAGCTATTTCCATCCACTGTTTATGTTAAGTCTTGGTATTTATTCGTTTGTCTTTAATAAAAATAGTAAGATCTAGAAATTGAATTTGTTCTTTGCTATACTGAGTAGCGAAATGCAGATTTCTATCATTGTTATTGATATATACCAGAAAGGCCTTTAAGTAAATCTGTATCACCTCTCCATATAAACAGTATGTCGTCTATATAGCATCGCCATAGTACAAGGTTCGCACCAAAAAAACCACTCGTCCAGATAAAATCCTTCTCCCACTTACTCATGAATAAGATGGCATAACTTGGGGCGAACCTTGTACCCATAGCTGTCCCTTGACATTGACGATTGTAAGAACCTTCAAACCAAACATAATTGTGGTTCAAAATGAATTTGATACCCTCCTCAATAAAAATCATTCTGTCTTTTTGGTAGGGTGCCATCCTGTTAAAAAAATTGTCTTGTACTATCCATACCATGTTTGTGACCTATTATGATGTAAAGTGCAGTAATGTCAGTTGAAACCAACCAAAGTTCTAACCATCTAATCTCCTGCAGGATGTTAAGGACCTGTGTGGTATCTTGGAAGGTTGTT
The DNA here is from genome assembly GCF_038048845.1 of Mixophyes fleayi. Taxonomy (NCBI): domain Eukaryota; kingdom Metazoa; phylum Chordata; class Amphibia; order Anura; family Limnodynastidae; genus Mixophyes; species Mixophyes fleayi. Next base: position 299,576,839 of record NC_134404.1, on the reverse strand, counting down.
GCTTCACTAGTGGTTGAAGAAAAAGTCAATATATTCTGATGAATTAGACGAAAGAGATCCGATCCCTCAAATGATCAGGCGCCCTGAGGAACAAGTAGGGTTCTTGTGTATCTTTGGTAGATAAGAGAAAACTGGTATGACAGGATATCTATTATTCAAAAAATCAAACTCATGTTTACCCAGTATTCCCCCATCTCGTCCTTAAAAGAGTAAGGTTAGGAGTTCTCGTTGGTACTCCGATGTAAGATCCTGTGTCAATTTTGTTTATGTATGTATATCTATATCTCCAAATAGTCTGAATGACTCTATATGAACTAGGGGATAAAATGTGGAGAGATCAACATCACAGTCTATGGATGAGGATGAGAAACAGTGTGGGTGGGCTTACTCGATATACAGGTGCTATACACGTCACTTAATCAGTATATTGGCAATAACTAGCTACTATTTAAGGAACATCTATGCAAGCATCTCCTTAAGTCCCCATAGCGGGATGAAACGCGTTAGCTGACCATTTCATTAATGCATCAGAGATATATGATCAACGGATAATCTCCATTTGGATACTTATACCACTGTATTGCACTTACCAGGAATAACATTGAGGACTTTATATGGGCTGTGGCCACAGCAGAACTGAACTCTTATTTGTATCCCGAAGTATTGCCGCTGCTGCATAAGTTTGATTCCAGATTGCATACGGAAAGGCAGAGGAGGCTATCAGTCTCTAGGTATGCATAGTCCATAACGGACTAGATGAACTTTTTCTGGACAGCTCATCATTAGATATCTTAAGAGGCAATTTATCAGCTTACACACCATAAGGGACATCATTCCAGGTTCATCACCTTGACACATATCCATTTGCCTCCATTTTCATCTCTATAGCCTTTATTTTCTTCCTTTCAATACACCTGTTACAATAACACACATATATATATATATATATATATATATATATATATATATATATATATATATATATATGTAGATTGCTACAGGTTACTTTAGGTGGTCATGTGATATTGTCTGCAGCTACGCTGTCAAAGGCGCTTGCCTTTTAGAAATGTACCATGCAGGTAATGGGCGTTACAACACTTCTTTAAGATTAGATCGTATACTACATATAAATACTGTTATCCCGTCTGTTCATTTGTTTACAGACCTGTGGGAGGAGTAGAGCTTGGCTCTGCATACAATTATCCCAGTGACTGCATAGTACTATTATATTATCTTCTAAGCAGCCATTCAGACTTTGTGATAATATTGTGAATACTTATTAGATTTACATATGATTTTTGCTACGAATGGGCAGTTTCATTAATTCTTTTATCCATTCCATATACCAATAAAATGATTTATCTATTTTATACATAAGTAGATGTGGTCCTATGGTAGGGTTAGAAGTTTACTGGACTTGCTAGATCCCATTAGGTTGCACGCTGGGTAATTCTTATTTTATGGGGTGTTATGCAAGATTCTTGCAGTGACGCAGTGAGCCTGGAAACATAGTGATTCTAATCACGGACGTCACATTGTCTTTCTTGTAGTAAGAAATACATGGTACAATGCTATATTGAAAAGCATAACCCTCCCCCCAAATAAAATAAAATCATGATTGAATGTCCCATTAATTTGTGATGAGGCATGCGTGACAATTTGTCTTTTTATTATTTACTCTTCATCCACAACCGTCACAGCGCTTGTCATTTTGTCATCTTTATTTTCCGTTTGCTCCGCATCTCCCTGAAGGGTGACTATGTCAGGAGTTGAAGGGGTTTCATACTTTGCTCCATCTTTTCTAGTTAAGTCCTTAAAGAGGAAAATAGTTTAAAATTCATATTTCAGAACAAGCAAATATATCCAATTACTTCTGCAGCATCCTACTTTCTTGTCTATGGTACAATAAACACTATGCCCAAAGGTTTTACTGAACGTTATAACAATTAAACTCCTGTTATAAGCGGCACCTTGTATTTCACTTTCATGTGTGGGGTGGTTGGGTAAAGAAAACATGGAAAAACACCCCCCCCTGCCCCCTCCCCAACACCGTAACCTAAAGACTCCTTTGCTAAAATATAAAAATGAACAAAGATAACTGTATAGATTGTACCGTTCCAGAATCGTCTTCACTCTCATAGGACTCCCAGGTTACCACATATTCTACTTGTGTCTCTTGGACGAAGTTTGGCAGTTGCTCTTTCATTGTGTCATTTTCAGAAACTGTTTGGACCATTTGGGGTTCACTTAACTGAGCTTCACTGTGGAAAGAACAGATCTTTTACCACTGATAATCTTCCTGTAAAAGCATAATGGCACTACCGTGTATTTACCGTGTTCTCATGTATACTTTCTCTCTAACCAGGTAATTTAACATTTATAATTAATCCGTTAAGAAAAGTCACAGGTCACTTCCCACTGTGATCTGTGGGTTTCCTGATTTTGCTGCAGGTGCGAGTCCATTAACGTTAATGGAAAATGCCAGGGATAGGTTAAAGCTCTTTTAGAGCCTCCGTCTCCCTTTCCCTAGTTTAAAATGATGTTACCCCTGTTTATTTATGGTCTGCTGATCATTTTTGCAGACATTAGACAGGAGCGAGTCCAAAGTTTATAGAAAATGCCAGGGATAGGTTAAAGCTTTTAGAGCCTCTGTCTCCCTTTCCCTGGCACATAGAAAACCCAGTTTCTAGTTTCAAATCATGTTACCCCTGTTTATTTATGGTCTGCTGATCATTTTTGCAGACATTAAATATGCGATACGCCAAAAAGTGGTCAGCACAGGGGTGAGAAATTACTCAGTGGTGAAGGAGAGAACAGAACGTGACATACACCTTGTGAGAGGAAAAGCCACCTTTCTACTTATATTATCATAGGAACCACCTACTGTGCCTAATGCTACACCCAGCCCTGCTCACAACTACAGTCATATTACATGTATTTCTTTGGGGAGTCGTTGCCATCAGCTTGTTCTTGAGTCTTTATCACTCTATGCAGCTTCTGGTGGTCTTGAGTCATCTTTGCTGCAGCAACATTGCTGTAAAACAAATGAGACAAAGTAGTGACTTAGTGCTGGACTTATCTGATGCAAAACCACAAAGTGGCAGGACGCATGTGGTAATATTTATTTTTAAGCTGAAGTCTCAGGTATACTGAACTTTTTGTCTACTTTGCATTGAGAACTTTTAAATTGTGGCCTCTTTACATGTACTACAAATCAATATTACTGACACTTCTAAATGAGATGTCCTTTTTCCTACTAAGAACACTGTATACTGTACCGCACCTACTTTCCTCCTTTATGTTTGTCTGCTTTTCCTCTTGGAATAAGTTCATAGATAAAATACTGTTCAAAATGGAAACAAATCTGTGACTAAGTTAGAAAATACAACTTGATGGGTAGCATTAGACCTAAAGGGGGCGTATTCCATATGTCCATGACAATATGAGGGCACAAAGTCACAGGCCAAATTCTTTTATAACAGTCATGGGAATCTGAATTGACTTCTAATCTTTATAACACTTTACAGTGTTTCCTAATAAATATTGGAGTGATGACATAAGAACTCACTGTTCCAAGCTCTACAAAGAATGTTTGAAAAAAACAATTCTATATTAATATACTGTTCAAATAAATAAGCCAGGGGTCTCCTTACTATCTGACTTTTTTAAACCAACATTATAAATGTGAGAAAACAAAGCCTAGCTACAAGATAAAGACAATATATGTGCCTACTTCAGTTTTTATCTATTTCTATTGGTCAGCACGTAAACTACAGTTACAGTCTATGACGAACAATAATAGTGGTAATACGATTTCCTTTCTTTTTATTAATAAAATAAAGTTTTCCTCATTTGCCAATTCTTTTTAAGGTATTTTCCAACTTAATGGTCAAATAAATGATGGAGAATCACCATAAAGCTTAAACTTTGACTCTCATCTCATTACAAATAAGACCAACATTATTGCCATTTTAATGAGCTCTTAGGGCTGATGTAGAGTCAGATGCATTTACACTTAACTAATAAGTGTAAATTGCATCCCGTAATTTACACAGGATTTCAAGTCAAACGGATGTTTAGATCCGAGCACTTCAGTATACAATACAAATTGCACAAACACACCTCTTTATCTGCCTTATGGGCTGGTGTGCATGATACACTTACTTGTATCAGACACAGCAGCCCTGTAAATAAATAAATCAATATAAAAAAAACCAACAACCTTTGCTTCTTGCCCACCAAACAGCAAAAAGGTTGGTTATGCTGTTTGGGAGGGGGTGCACACTTTTTTGTTTTTAAATGTAATAATTTATTTATTTTTAATACTGGAAGGTTTTTTGCACCAGCAGAAGGCACCCGCAAAAGATACATCTCCCAGAGACCTATGTGCGGCTGCTTTCAACTCAGCGTAGCTCAGATAAAATTATTTATCTATTTTATACATAAGTAGATGTGGTCCTACGGTAGGGTTAGCAGTTTACTGGACTTGCTAGATCCCATTAGGTTGCGCACTGGATAATTCTTATTTTATGGGGTGTTGTGAAAGATTCTTGCAGTGACGCAGTGAGCCTGGAAACATAGTGATTCTAATCACTGATGTCACATTGTCTTTCTTGTAGCAAGAAATACATGGTACAATGCTATATTGAAAAGCATAACCTTCCCCCCAAATAAAATAAAATCATGATTGAATGTCCCATTAATTTGTGATGAGGCATGCGTGACGATTTGCTTTTTATTATTTACTCTTCATTCTCAACTGTCACAGCACTTGTCATTTTGTCATCTTTATTTTCCGTTTGCTCCACATCTTCCTGAAGGGTGACTATGTCAGGAGTTGAAGGGGTTTCATACTTTGCTCCATCTTTTCTAGTTAAGTCCTTAAAGAGGAAAATAGTTTAAAATTCATATTTCAGAACAAGCAAATATATCCAATTACTTCTGCAGCATCCTACTTTCTTGTCTATGGTACAATAAACACTATGCCCAAAGGTTTTACTGAATGTTATAACAATTAAACTCCCGTTATAAGCGGCACCTTTTATTTCAATTTTATGTGTGGGGTGGTTGGGTAAAGAAAACATGGAAAAACACCCCCCCCCCCCCCCCCCAAGCACCGTAATCTAAAGACTCCTTTGCTAAAATATAAATATTTTTTAAAAATGAACAAAGATAACTGTATAGATTGTACCGTTCCAGAATCGTCTTCACTCTCATAGGGCTCCCAGGTTACCACATATTCTACTTGTGTCTCTTGGATGAAGTTTGGCAGTTGCTCTTTCATTGTGTCCTTTTCAGAAACTGTTTGGACCATTTGGGGTTCACTTAACTGAGCTTCACTGTGGAAAGAACAGATCTTTTACCACTGATAATCTTCCTGTAAAAGTGTAATGACACTACCGGATACCACCTAATAATTATCTTTCGATTATTCAAAGCCTTTCACCTTCTCCAGTTTCATTTGAATTCTGCTTCTCATGTATACTTTCTCTCTCAACCAGGTAATTTAACATTTATAATTAAGCCGTTAAGAAAACCCACAGATCACTTCCCACTATGATCTGTGGGTTTCCTGATTTTGATGGAGGAGCGAGTCCAAAGTTTATAGAAAATGCCAGGGATAGGTTAAAGCTTTTAGAGCCTCTGTCTCCCTTTCCCTGGCACATAGAAAACCCAGTTTCTAGTTTCAAATCATGTTACCCCTGTTTATTTATGGTCTGCTGATCATTTTTGCAGACATTAAATATGCGATACGCCAAAAAGTGGTGAGCACAGGGGTGAGAAATTACTCAGTGGTGAAGGAGAGAACAGAACGTGACATACACCTTGTGAGAGGAAAAGCCACCTTTCTACTTATATTATCATAGGAACCACCTACTGTGCCTAATGCTACACCCAGCCCTGCTCACAACTACAGTCATATTACATGTATGTCTTTGGTGAGTCGTTGCCATCAGCTTGTTCTTGAGTCTTTATCACTCTATGCAGCTTCTGGTGGTCTTGAGTCATCTTTGCTGCAGCAACATTGCTGTAAAACAAATGAGACAAAGTAGTGACTTAGTGCTGGACTTATCTGATGCAAAACCACAAAGTGGCAGGACGCATGTGGTAATATTTACTTTTAAGCTGAAGTCTCAGGTATACTGAACTTTTTGTCTACTTTGCATTGAGAACTTTCAATTTGTGGCCTTTTACATGTACTACAAATCAACATTACTGACACTTCTAAATGAGTTGTCCTTTTTCCTACAATGTATACTGTACCGCTCCTACTTTCCTCCTTTTGTTTGTCTGCTTTTCCTCTTGGAATAAGTTTAGATTCCAATTTAGAAAAAGATTTGGATACATAACCAGGAATAAAGTCAAGTTTGCCCTGGATGGAAATGAATAGAGTGAAATATAAATTCGGATAATTTGTTAGTTGACTCTCTTTTCAAGCTAACCATGTTACCCTAAATTGAGGATGAGATTTTGTGTCTGTATCTAGGTTTCTCCATTTCTTACTTCTTAATAATGTTAATGGATTGTGGCAAAATGTTATTTTCAACTCTAGAGGAAGTTAAATATATCTGCCAATAGTCCATTCTACAATTATTCTTGAAATTAATGCTAAGTTTATTCACCTTTTATCAGTAAGTTCCATCCCTCTCAATTTTACTAGCATTATCAATTTATCAAGTGCAATTCTAGGTTTATATCTTGCTCATGTAACACCCCCCTAGTGGTGTTCTAGTAAAACCCTGCACTTCAGTGAATACAGGAGGGGTCACCTGGAGGGTAAGCTAGAAGTTTATAAAAAGTTACATAAACTGGTTACCATGGTGATAACCCAGCCCAGCCTGTGAGACTGAGTGAGAGAAAGGAGGGGCTGTCATTAAGGGGGAATAGAAATAGAGACTAAAAGAGACAGAGACTGGGAGAGACAGAGGAGAGGAGAGATGTAGCTGGGAGAGAGTGGGGTGGAAGCTCCCAGGCTTCCCCAGCATTGCCTGGCTGTCTGAGCGTGGTGACTGAGCCAGGGCAAGGAATGTGTGCCCTGGATGAGGGGGAGAACTCCATGCCACTATAGAAAACCCAAGAGAGAGGGGGACACTTTGCATGGAAGAGGCCCTGGAGTGAGGGCTGCTACAAGAGACAAGGTAGCTGTAGTGTCAGATCCTGAGGCTGAGAGTACACAGAGTGACGTGTCAGAGCACAGGAGACATCATCCCCGCAGAGGAGGGATGAGCTGCAGTTGAGAGGTACACAGAGTGTGTCAGAGCTGCATGGAGGAGAAGCTGCCTGCCTATTAGCATCCATGTGAGTGCCCTTGCAGAGGAGGGTTATCTGCAGTGAGTATGGAGTGCAAGAGACATGTAAATTATGTTATTTAACATCTGGATAACATTAAGAACTGTGCTGGAGAGAGTGAGGAGCTGTATATATTTTTCTCTATTGCTGCAACCATTATGATTATTGTGCTGGAGGAAGAGGAGTGTAAATAAAAGTTCAGTTTATCATAGAGATGGTCTGGCGCCCAAATGATTGTGACTTTTATTACACTGCATCACAAAGTGACATTCGCTGTAGTTAGTGGGACACAGGTAAACACCTGCATGTGCAGGGACCCCCTGATCATCTACACCCATGCCCATCAGCTAGCCAGGGTTTGAGAAGGAGGTGCACTGTGTACCCTTTGCACCTCATATTACACACAGTGACAGGGAGTTACACTCAGATAAACTGTTATTGATTGCATACCAAAGGGGATTACAAGAGAGCTAGGTTGTCCCAAATCCATTAACATTCCAGTTTTAAGAAAGATTTTATAATCTGAGCATTGAGCAAATAAATTTATGATCTGACAAATGGCTAGTAGGAATGATTTTAATTTTGTCACCATTAATAACATACCATCTGCAAAAATAGCCAATGTATGGCCAACGGGTCTAAATGATAGACCAGAATGAGTTACTTTATATGTAAGGGTTTGTGCTAGAGGTTTCAGGGCTAAGTTAACTAAAATAGATGATAAAATACGAGTTTGGTGGACATTAAAAAAAAATCCTTAGCATTTGGATGCCAAATATCCATTTAATGTACTACGTTTGGTATTTTAAATTGGGTTTCCACAGTTCATCTATTTTTTTGTATCATGTATATCTAAGCCAACACCCATAACATAATTCATATTGTATTCATACATAATTCATATTGTATTTAAAATAAATCTTTTGATGTATAGGTTTATATTGTCACAACAATTTGAAATAAAGTTAGTTGGGGAAATAATAAAAAGAGAGACACAAAGGAAAAACACAATAAAACAATTCATCTGTAATCTGCAGGACTATAAATTTTCCTGGGGAGTTAATTTGACCTCAGACCATACAGAAAGAACCTGCATGGCCCCATTAACCCCTAAACCTCTCTGAATTCTCCCCTTAAACCAGCACTATAACAGTAAGGGAAAAATATCTAATTTATTAATCCCATTTTACATCACATAAATCTTGAGGCATTTATGTTGTTTGTTAGCTCAAAATAATTTTGAATGTAGACAGAGACAAGTGAGTCGTTTTACATTTTTAGGTATATTGCACTTTCTCCCGTCAGAAAATGTATACAGCTTATGTTGAGAAAAGTAGGTGTAGTTTTATACTAAGGTAGAATAATACTGTCATCTACTGGCTGAAGCTCATATTGTATCAGCATTGATTGCCATTTAAGCCAACCACTATGAAAGCATAATATTCTTCAAATATTTTTTAGATCACTCTAATGAGTGATGACAAGCTCTGCCGTTTCTCCACCATGAAAGATTACAGGATGCATGTTTGAACCTGAGGACCCAATGATCAATGTTAAAATAAATGAAAAGGATTACTCATGTATGGTGGATAGTGGGGCCACCATATCTGTGCTTAATGTTTCTAATGATTTTGATTTTTAAGACATTTATTTCTTAAAGGTCAGAGGGTAACAATCATAAAGAAGCAAATGGAACAAAAACAGGTGAAGAAAAAAAACAGGTGAAGAAAAATAAAAAGAAACCAATCAGAAATAAATTTGATTATAGATTTATAGGTTGCAACCTGTTTTAGCTAACCAATTCTGAATATGAGGGGGGGAAGAGATAAGGAAAGGGGGCAGTGTGGCAAACCGTAAAAGGACTAGATGTGGAGGGAGAGGGGAATGGTCTACCAGAAGGACTTGAGTTGAAGAGTTGTGATTAAACAAATAGAGAACAGGAATAAACAATAACGACCATGGATCCCATATTTTGTCAAAGGATTTAGGTGAGTTTTTAATTATGCTGGTCATGAACTCCATACTATGTTTTTGCCTGACCCTATTAATTATAGATTGGATTTAAGGGGGATTAGGTTGCTTCCAATAAGCTGTTAGCTAGCAGGTGGCAGTGATAATGTGTCTTATAAATTAGTTTTGATGATGGGACACTGTTGGCACCCTGAGAGGGAGGAGGAAGAACATGGGGTCTAGAAGAATGTTTATTTTGAGAATTTCAAGTATTAGGTTCTTATTGTCGAGTCAGAGGCTATAAAGTTTCGGACACCACCACCAGATGTGGAAAAATGAGCCCTACAAATAGCAGACCCTCCAGAATCTGAGGATTCTGGTGAATCTTTTTTTTGCCTTGTCGGCATGTAGTACCACCTGTATAATAGTTTATATACATATTGTCATGAACAACAGGCACGTTAGACTTGATAGCTGCAGGACTACCTGGCTGCATTAGAGCTGTAGCAGCAACAGTGCTAGTAGAAAAGGTATCAGACTTTGACATGGGAAACTTGTGCCATTAAATGATGGCCTGAGACACTTATATGTGTTTCTCTTGCCGAAGCACACACAGCATTTGACTACATAACACATTACCAATTGGGAGCTTGCACTTATGGTGCCATCTCACCTTACTCTTTTCAAAAGTACCATGTTAATCATGCAACTTGCGCCCAGTCTCTGACACACCATTGACATCCCATGATTGTTTGTATAATACTGCAGAAGCATTTACAGCTCACACAGATCTCATTGATACGTCCTTACCACATGCAAACCTAACCTTATTTATAGAGTGTTATTTCTTTCATGATAATAAGGAGAAATTATGATTAGGATATGCAATTTGCACTTCTAGTTTACCTAAGTAAAAATACATTCTGATACTCTTTGTTATGTAGAAATACTATCTGACTGACTTAAATTCTAGATATGATAATTAATGAAACTATGGATTCTTTCAAGAAACTAAATTTAGAACAAATTAGGAAGGTATCTTTACAGGATAGAATGGTCCTAGACTTCCTGCTAGAAGATAGAGATTGTGCATCTGCCATGCTAGGTCAGAAATGTTACACGTACATCTCTGAAATTATGACAAAATACAGGGACATATTGATGAGATAACTAAAACTTCAACATCAAATAAGTTACATACTAGAATGATGGGATCCCTTTGGATGACTGGGTAAAGAAATGTCAAACAGTCAAATTAGAGGTTTTATCTAATATGTGGTTATTTCTATTGTATATGTATTTTATTAACTATGTATTGTTTAAAGGTGTACAAAACTATATAAGAAGACAATTATTCCAGAATATAGATATATGGAAGATGAAAAAGAAACTATTTGAAAAAGCAGCAGACTTAGGGATTCCTTGTAGTTCTGTATGCAGAGTACAGATACTTAGCCCCCATGCATCTTTCATTTATCTTTGGTGTGCATCAACCTAAGCCATCCCTAGTTTAAAATTGTATTATTTTAGTTCTTTTATGAGCAAAATTGATCAAAGGGAGGAATGATAAAGAAGGCAACCTGCTTGACACAAAATTGATTGCTTATGGTTAATATTGTATCAATTAAGCAGTATATTAAGCTTGTATCATAATTAGATGTAAAGCCTGTTATAAACTGTTTCTTTTTTTTATAAACATATTTTATTGAAGAAGTTCAGATATATTCAATACAATAACATTTGTATGCATTCAAATTCAATCACAGATACAATTAGCATACAAGAATATTCACATTGTTACTTGTTTGGTCGATATAATTACCGAAAAGCAGCCTTAATTAACAATCTCATTGTATTTTTCATAAGAGCAATATTACTGATCATAACAATAATAACATCTTCTATAGGGAAGAGCAATCAGGAATGGCCCTCTCCTCCAACTCAGAATTAACTATTACCAAGAAAACATCCAAGAGACACCGAAGTGCAGGGAGACCAGAAGAAAGGAACAAAAACAAATCTCCTTCCCTATAATAGAATTGGGGTATCTTGAAAGAATATTCTAGTTTCAAACCAGAGTGTATGGTGGAAACAATCATGTAGCTGTGTTTGCAGTGAAGTAGGTTGAATATTTATAAAACTTTCCCATGTTTCAAAGAATTTACAAGTTAATTTTCCTTTCTGGAGAGATGCCTCCAACCAATCCATCCGTAATAGGAAATACATCTTTTCCTTAAATAAGTCCAATGTTGGAGGGTAATTCTGAATCCACAAATGGAGAATCAATTTTCTAGCCGCTGCCGAAATTGCCATAAGGGAACCTTCTCCCTCCTGCCGAAGTACGTGTATCAGGTGGCAGTATGCCCAACACTGCCCAATCAGGGGTAAGTGGCAAATAATTTACTAACTCTGCGGTTGTGAATCTCCATATCCGAGTCCAGAAGGCCCTAATCACAGGACAAGTCCAAAAGCAATGATACAAGTCTGACACATTTAGGACATCTAGGGTCGTCTGTTAACCCAATAACACCTAGATGATGGTGTGGGAGATATCCTCTATGAAATATATTGAGGAACATTTCTGGATATGTGGATGCTGGAAAGATTTTTATGGACCTATCTAATTCCTTTAATAACATCTTTTCTATCAATCTAGGAAAGTGACGCATCCACCCACTGACATTTTGGTATGATCTATTATGGTTCTTAAAAAAGTATAGTTAGATTAAATTGCTCCTTTTTTGGAAGGAGTGGCTAATAATAATGTATCAAGACGATTATCCCAATCAACTGCTGTAAAAAGAGAGATTACCTCTTACGCATAGTATTGAGCCTGAATAAAGGAAAGGTCACATGGTCCCAGAAAGGGAAATGTTTCCAACGCTCCGCTATAGCGGAGTGGTTTATTCCTAGTTTTATCTAATAATTGTCCAACTGTCCGTAATCCCTCTTTCTCCCATCTGATAAAGGAGAGAGCCGCCATGCCATCCTGAAATGCAGGAATTTTTTTTACAAATGGTAAATGTATGGATTTATAGGGGTTACGATGCAGTTTATGCCGTAATATATGCCAAATCTTTCTAACAGAGAGAACGAGGGGATTTTCAAGAGTATGGGCAGGTAACTCCTGATCATGTAAATAAAGAAAGGCCTTTATTTGAATATCACAGAGAAACTGTTTCTCCACTGCTAGATTAGTATAAATGATCTGATCTGTTAGCCAATCTTCCAGTATAAAGTGTTTCTTTAGGAGGTTAATTTTGGGATGGTCTGAAGAAATGTGCTTTAGTGACTCCCTGTGTTTCAGAAAAATCAACAAAACATGTGTAATATATGAGGACACCACATTCCATTACCAGATGCTGCATATATTATCTTAACATAATAAATGAGAATTAGTAGTAGAGTTGTGAGTAACTGATATAGCCATAAAGGAAAAAATTAAAAGTAGAGTCTACGTCTATGTTGTAGTTTTTGTTACAACTATATAACTGTGTGCTTGTCTATGAAATTACATGTTTCTAATTATGAGCAGGGGGTATCCACACTCATTTGACATAAAATTCTTCATATTTACTTTACCAGACTTGTAAGAATTTGTGCATTATCATAGAATTATGTCTGTGAAGCCATTGTAAGCCATGGAACACTGTATGTATAAGTATGAGTGGTTATATGTTCAAGATTGTACTTAAGTGTTAAAAATGTGCCATAGAAAGAACTAAGGTAATATCCTTTTACTTCTTATCTTGGTAAACACTACAAGTATCTTTTGCCATCTTTCTCTGCATATCAAGAATTTTAGAGATAAGCACCTCCTATCTTTATCATCATCATTTATTTATATAGCGCCAGAAAATTCCACAGTATTAAAACAAACCAATGTAGACTGACTAGTGAGATAAGCCTGATGTGTTATCATTATTCTGAAAGACAAATCGCGGTCTGATAAAATTCGATCTGACTCTGACACAGTGTGTTTCCTCTTAACATGTAAAATAAATATTAGTGTCCAGAAAAACAAACTGATTAGATATATAAGTGTCCCCAAGCCTCATTGATTACAAATAGAGCATATGCTATTATCTTATTAGGCAGTACCTTCAGCTCTGCATGTCCCCAATAATAATGCCGGTCAATGAGTAAAAGTTATGGGTCTTGGTTCCCCTCCACTTCTATTACCTTTAGGGTTAGGCAGATTTTGGGAGATTTAGTAAGCCGGTCAGTATGCACAGCTTACTATCCAATTAGTACCGTGGTAATAAATAAAAGAGTAGGATACGGCAACATGGCTTTGGTCCACTAAATGCTTCAGATGTCACTGTTATTGGCCCTCACACAATTACTTGCAGATTGAAATACTTGGGATTTATTTTTTTTTGAAAATTCTTTTTTATTGTACAGAGAGATAAACAGGTTTACATCACATCAGATAATTACAACACATTTTCTCTATGTACAAATAACATCTTTCCTTTTTTAGACATACATGTAACATAAATAAGAAAAAAATAAAATTAAAGAGAGCAAGAATGGAAACGGTAGGGGGGGGGGGAGAAGGAGACTGACCAAGTCACTGGATAATGTAGCCTCCTAGTGTGTCTTATGATACATTCTACGGCATCCTATTAACACCAGTTAATTGGCTATTTGCCAATCCCTCTCATTCAGGCTAATATTTATCCGAGTCAACCTCCATCTACCTTCCTCACAGATTCCTCAGTAAGGACCACCTAGTATCCTCAAAGACCCGCATGATATGGAGGCGAGATGATTCTTCCAAGGTGTCTATATACGCACCCCATTTAGCATGGAAGCGCTCCACTCCTTTTTCTAAATCATGGAAGGTGGCTCGTCTATCAAAAAATAGTGTTTCCATCAACTCCGATGTAACCTCCAGTATCGATGGGGTCCTTTTGGATGTCCAATTGCCCAAGATTGCTTTTTTAGCTAAGGTGACCATGATTGTGAGTATCGGTATAATCCGCGAACCTTCTATCTGTTCCTTCCAAGAATCAAAGACTGCAAACAACAGTACTTCATAATGAGCAGATACTTGTATTTTAAAGGTAAAGTTTATATATGTTACCAGTTTATACCAAAACTTAGCAATCTTTGGACACAACCACATGTTGTGTATCAGAGAGGCCTGAGCTTTCTGACATTTCGGGCATATACCTGATTCTGTTACAACCATAAAACGCCTCTGCAATTGCGAAATATATGCCCTATTAATTGTTTTGATATGGACCTCCTGGAGTCTGGCAGAACTGACAGCTTTCATTGTATGTTTCATATAACATAACATCTCTCCTGGAGGTCGTATATTCGGGAGATCTTGCTTCCAAGACTCCCATGTTTTGGCCCACACCTTATCAGGTACAACATCAATTAAGTCAGCATATAAATATTTGATCTTAAACCTATTTATTCTAGCAAAGACTAAGGTTGCTTCTAAATCACCTGTGGAAATACTTGGGATTTTAAAAGCAAAACATCTATTTGTTTGTTGGGGTGTGCTGCTCTGAGTCATAATAGTGAATCATAGTAAAGACTATTAATTTAAGGTGGCGTGATGGCATTATTTAATTGATGCTAGGGTGGTTTGGGGGCTATTAATTTAATGAAAAGCTGAGTTTAGGGAGAAGGAGGGCTATTTATTAATTGTGAATACAAATTATTTAATATTTGGGTAATTTGTGGGGAAATAAATGAATATATCCCACTTACTATTAAATGATTTTCACCCTCACCATTAAATTAATAGTCAGCCTCCACCCCTACTAGAGTAAGAGCCCTACTCTCACACTTACCTTCTACCATCTGGCTCTGTAGATTTCAAAAACAGACTCTTCTGTCTGCCACTGGTTATTTCCTTGCAGTCAACACATAGTTCTAGCAGACTGATCTCTAAATACACTGCAGTAAAATCAAAGCTATTGTAATATGAATAGCATCTTTCTCCCTGTCCAACCATCTCCAAGCAATTTTCTTAGCGCAGAATTGCAGCCTACATCCTATCCACATTCCAAAAAGGCAGTCGAGAACATCGGTGTCACAAACGCTCAGTCTGTCACAGATACAGCAATCTGAACATCTGGCCGTGACTGGCGTCACCATAGTATAGTATTCACTTAGCAATGAATACACCTTTTCTGCCACCACAAAGGATTTATTATGGTGTCCTTACATTCACCAGAACCACTTATTAATGTTTCACACTTAAATCACATACACATGCAGGGCCTGGCTGGGCTGGGGGACAGGGGGGCATCTGCCCCATGGGCTGGACCCATAGTGGGCTACCTTGGGCTGGGTCAATGGGCATTTTTTCCCGTTAAAATAAGCTCCTGAGTCGAGTATTTTCCCCCGGGCTAAAATTTGCAAGCCCTCCCCTGTACACATGTAGCATGAGCCTCCCAGGGCTTCGTAAATTCACAAAGAATCACGGAGAAAACACTAGATTAAATTTATTTAATCTGAAAAATGGTTCCAAGGCTTAGTTACAAAAATTAATAACAAGACATACAATATATTTTGTCATACATGAATTCAACAGAAAATAACAATCAGTCATTAGATTAATTGTCACACCTCCCCCTAAACCTAGGGCATGGAGAACTGTGACCTGTTACTGTCTCTCCAGCCCATTCACCACTTCTTTCCCTTGACGCGAGAAGCCTTCTGCGTTTCCATATACTGCGCCCTTCCGGTGCTGAATGGTAAAGTTATATTGCTGCAAAAGTAAACTCCATCTTAAAAGCTTTCCATTATCTCCAGAAACACTATTCAGCCAGCTTAGGGTATTATGGTCTGTAATAATGGTGAAATCCCGTCCATACAGGTAGGGCTGTATCTTTTGCAGTGCCCATACGATGGCTAGGCAATTTTCATTCAGTGGTAGCATAAGCCACCTCTCAGGGGAGTAGTTCTACTTAGCAAAATGATATGGTGCTCCTCCCCATGTGCTGTCACCTGGCTAAGGAAAGCTCTTAGTCCATAGTTAGACGCGTCAGTCTGTAATATAAATCTCCGTTTGAAATCTGGGGCATGTACAACAGGGGGGACTGGGCCAGAGCAGATTTCAGAGCTGTAAATGTATTTTCACAATCCTCTGTCCAATTAACCACCTGTGGTAATTTCTTTTTTATTAAGTCAGTCAGAGGTTTGGCTAGGGTGCTATAACGGCGCACAAACTCTTGATAATACGCAGCTGTACCTAAGAAAGACATGATCTGCTCTTTCTCGGTAGGGGTCGACCCCGCCGTGATAGCCTCTACCTTGCCTGGCTCTGGACGGAGGATACCTCCCCCTACACGGTGCCCCAAGTACTGCACTTCACATATGCCAAGCTGGCACTTCTCTGGCTTGATAGTCAAACCTGCCTCAGTAAGTTGGCCTAACATACAGGGCCCTCTTAACAACATTATGGGCCCCCGGGCAAAGCAGTGCACCGGGGCCCCTATATATATGCACGTAAAAAAAAAAATATATATATATATATATATATATATATATAAAATATCACTCACTTACTGGTCAGCCCTTGAAATAATTAAAAAAAAAAACCTTAACTTACCTTATTCTCCGATGCGATCCTCTTCACTCTGCTTACAAGTCACTGCAGCGCGAAAATCAGCAGGCAGCAGGGGACTCCTCTGTGCTGCGCTTCGCAATGGATGTCGGGCCGGCGTGATGACGGCACGCCCGACATGCACTGCGAGCACCGCACGGAGGAGGAGACCAGGGAGGGAGCCGGATCGCAAGCTGACCGCAAGGTAAGTATTTTCTTCTTTTTTTTTTCAGGATTTTGTTTTTAGCGCTGCCTCTGACGGGCCACCTAGCCTGTGTGGCCCCCGGGCACCTGCCCATTGTGCCCAATGGAAGAGATGGCCCTGCTAACATACGATTCAGATGGATCAGGTGCTCCTCCCAGGTCTGGCTGAACACAGCAATTTCATCCAGGTAGGCAGCTGCATGTCCCTCCTGGTCCTCTAGCAGGTCATTGACCAAGCGCTGGAAGAACGCAGGGGCATTTTTCATTCCAAAGGGCATGACCAAAAACTCAAACAGCCCAAGTGGGGTGATAAATGCGGAGCGCTCACGTGCCTCGGGTGACAATGGGATCTGCCAGTACCCTCTACTGAGATTGATGATAGTAATGTACCATGGATGGGCAAGCTGATCTAGCATCAACACTGTAGCATCATTCAACCTAATATAGTCTACACAGAACCGGGTGTCCCCACATTTCTTTGGGACCAGTACCACTGGGGCAGCCCAAGAACTGTGAGACTTTTAAATTACCCCTAGCTGCAACATCTCGTCTATGATATGCTGGCTGTCTGAGGGGGGTCTGGTTGCCTGTGTTAAATGATTGTGGCCAATTGTGTTTTTCCAGGTTTCCCTGTAAAATGGGACTAATAGGGCCATAGCATGTCAGCTAGCTGCTCTAGCTGAGAGCCAGACAGCTCTTCACTGCAGTGGGTGTCTGCTAGGGAACCCTCCTCTCTAGCAATCGCTGCTACATCCACCAAGGAGTCAGATTTCTGATCACTCTCAGGCAGGCTACACACAGCTAATACATAAGCTTCCCTTATCTCAGAACAGGGGGTCTGTAAAGGGACAGGGTTAGATTGCAAAACAGTACAATATACCATATTGTCATCAGACACCTCTATCATTGCAGGAGCTGGAGGAAGGGGAGTTAGAGAGACTGAATCAGTGTCAGTGTTACCTTCTGGCATCCCCCTTCCTTCCCCCTCAGGGGTTAATTCTGAGGACTTGGCCTGCACTGCTTGCTGGCATGTGAACACTGACACTTCAGACAGTTTACACATTTCAGGTATAGGTATACTAAGACATACATTTTTCCTGTCACATCCTCGCTTACACATTTCATGTACACTGGAACCTACATTTTCCCAGTCATATCCTGGTACCTGGTAACAAACACGGGTACTCTCAACAGATTCTAACACAGTTGCAGGAACATTGTCCCCTGTCCCTACCTCATGAGAAGAGGTGAGTGGAAAAAGAGGTTTAAATTCTACCACAATACCATGTGTGACATTCACACCATTACATATCTCATTATTATTAGGGGTTTCCAAATTATCCCCAATTACATCTGGATCTTCACATCAACCCACATAATTGCAAGAGTTAACAATGGCACCTATCTTCTTCTCACCCTCACATATCTCTATCCCATTACAGAGCATTTCAGGTTCTTCACACAGAGTAACATTTTTCCCTCGGTACAAAAGGCCATTTTCCCAACAAATTCTATCTTCCTTACTTTCAAGATGGGACTGACTGACCCTCCCCTTACTGTCGATAAACTGGGATCAGTGTTTTGTTCAGTTTTAAAAGTGTAATTTCCGAGCTTGTCAGTGTTGCACACAGCTTAAAGTCGTTCATTCAAATCACTGCCAGAAACTTCAGCGTCTACAGTGAGGGAGGCGGTGGAGGGGGATTGGTTTCTAGTGAACATCCCTCCACTCTTTCAGGGGTTAATGCACAGCTCCTCTGTGCTGCTCTCCGGGTCACTACTGCTAAGACATTGAATACATTTTCACACTTTGGGTCACCTTCAGATTTGGGCACATGTAAATCGATCTGACTACCTAAAACATTAGCAGACATGGTATCACATTTAGGCACAATCACACACATTTTGCCCTGATCAAATTCACAACAGGGGATTTAAAGCGTTAGTCTCTCCAACAAGAGCCTTATCATCAAACACATTGGCACATTATCCCTCCCTCTGCATCATAGGTACCTGCAAATCTGCATAAGTATTCTCAGCAGCACATGAAATTTCATTACATATTTTTGCACTCATGGTATGCTGGTCATTTACCTGAGAAAGAATAGAGTTAGTTTGCACCAGTGCATCAGAAATTACATCACTTTCAGTTATATAAGCAGTGTGCATCCTTCCCAAATCAGACCCCAACAGTACCGTGACAGGCAGATTATCTAGTACCCCAACGCCTCGTATTCCTCTTCCAGATCTCCAATTTAGGTACACCCTGGCTAGGGGTACTGCAGTATGTAGGCCCCCCACTCCTCGCACAGCAATAGTCTTCCCAGGAATAATGTTCTCTTGGCTCACTAGAACTGGATGCACAAGAGTCAGGTCTGCGCCAGAGTCTAACAACACAGTGCGACTTGGTGTCCTACCTTAACCGCTCTCAGATTGTCTCTGGGGCAATCTTGGGGTCCTCCTGCACTCAGGGTGGCCGGCACTGGCTTTCCTGCAGGGCCCCTCACAGGAGGAGTTGTTTTTATCTTTTTGGGCAATTGACACTGATATGCCGGACTTCATTACATGTAAAACATCTGCGGCCAGTTGCCAATACAGGTTTTCCCTCTGCCCTCCCCCCCCTCCCCCCAAAAGGTGCAGCAACAGCTGGTTTGGTTGACAGGGAACTCAGGGGTGATCCTCCAGGTTGCCGCTCTTTTCACGGTGTTTGCCCTGGCGCTCCCCAAATCTTTTTCATTACAAGAGCCCTGGTAACTGTGTACTTGTCGGCCAGGCTAGCAGCCGTTTGCGCTGTCTTAGGGTCATGATCCACTACCCATTCCCGCACCTCATCTGGGCACAGTGTGAGGAGAATAAGATCCTTTAGCTTATTATAGTCCAGTACCTGCAATCCCTCAATCCATTGATGCATCATGGATGATAATTGCACTAACAGTCCGGCATAGGTATCAGAGGGACTGCTCCTTAGGTCTCGGAAGTTCCGCAGGTAAGCCACAGGAGTTACGTTGAAACAAAGTAACAAAGCTTTCTTAATTGCGACATAATCACCGTCCAGTTCCTGGGGAAGGTCTGCAAATGCTTCTAAAGCTTTCCCTCTCAGTCAGGGGTTAAATAGCTGGCCCATTCACTGGGGTCCAGCTCAAACTGTCGGCAAGTCCTTTCAAATCTCCTCAGGAATGCATCAAGGTTGCTGTCCTTTTCCAACACTGGAAATTGGTTGTGCCAGGGCTTTTTCCTACCTGGACCTCGGTCCGCCGACTGGCTGTTGACGCTCTGCAGCCTCACTGTCTGCAGCAGCGTGGCATTCAGCAGCCTCCCTGTCTGCATGGCGCTCAGCAGCTTCCCGGTTTGCAGCAGCGCGGCGTTCGGCAACCTCTTGAAGTTGCTGAATCAGCTGCAGCGAGGTTGCAGGGTTGGCATTCTTCAGCTGTTTGAGAGCAGTATGAAGGTAACTGTCCAGGATCGACTCCTCACTTGATTGAACAGAGGTATTTCTGGCAATGTCCAGTGCCGACTGCTCTCCTGAAGCAGAGAGATTTTCTCCACTGTCTCCGCCGACTCTTGGTTTCTGATCAGCTTCCGCAAGTGCTTGAATCAGTTGCTCTCGGTTGCTGGCGGGGACGACAGCAATTCCTCTTTCGACACACAAAGCTAAAAGCTCATCCTTTTTCATCTGCTTATAGTCAGGGGCCATCCTGGACCTCACACTTCCACCAAATAAAAAATAGAAAGAAAACAAGAAGGGGGGAACAGAAACTATATGTGCAGTATGTCTTCAATATATTTTGTCATACATGAATTCAACAGAAAATAACAATCAGTCATTAGATATACTACATAATTGTCACAATATAGAGAAGACATCAATTCAAAACCGTGAGATCTGACATTTTACCGGAAAATACATTTTGCATCGTTTTCAGATCCCGGTGATCTGGTTATTAGAATTCTTAGAATTCTCCAAATCGGATTTCTCCAAACCTCCTAAACTCTCTGCTCATCTCTAATTGTATCACTAGTAACTATCTGTCCACTTACAAAAATCAACACCATCATTTTTTGATGTAGCGCCACCAATTCTGCAGCACTGAACAGAGAATATTGGTCCTTCACATCAGTCCCTGTCCCATTGGAGCTTACAATCTAAATTCCCTAACACACACAGAGAGAGGGACAGACACACAATCTAGAGAAAATGTTGTCAGTAGCGAATTAATCTACCAGTATGTTTTGGAGTATAGAACTATTCAGTGGAATTTCTGTCCCTTCACCTCGGTCAAACATACTCTGCTGAAAGTAATTACAACCAGTATATCCCACTAAAAAAAACATGCGTTTAAATGTAGGCACACAATACATTTTAATTAGGAAATGTAATTTCTTAATATTCTGGTGTATAAATCATTGATCATTATATATATCAAATACAAGTGCAGATAAAGACCATCACTTTCCACTGGATGGAAGTTATATATATATATATATATATATATATATATATATATATATATATATATATACATACATACATACATACATACACACACACACACACATACATATATAATATAAATATATATATATACACAAACATACACATATATGAAAAAAAAGAGAAAGGAAGTGAGCACATAAAGTGTACAATAGTTCAGTAAGTGGGTGCCTTATATAGCCAACAACAGACAGGATGGAGGTCTCAAGAATCAGCAGTGTATATGGTTATTGAGGAAAAGAGGATCACATATTTCAGATAAGTCTGCCTTTTATGAGTAAAGTATTCATGCCTTTTCTACACTATATGCTCACTTCTGCTCGCTCTTTTTTCTGGTTGTATTGTTTTTGTAGGTCCATTTGGTGACTGAAGACCTTTGTGAGAGAATCTGTGGAATTATCCTTATATAATCATTGCTGGGACTAAAATTTTATATTACATTGGAGTGGTAGGAGCGCACAATAGGATTTATTTACACCAAAATTGTACATATATTATAGAAGTAAGATGAACAGTGCAATCATACCCTTTGTCTTTTGTCATAACACTGCATGCAGATCCTCCATTACCTTCTTGTGAATCTATCTTTTCAGTGGATTCACTGCTTGTTTTCCAAAAAGTCTTATAAGAAGTCTTTCTAAGAATAGCAAACATATTAAAAAAAATAAAGATGATGTAAGTACTTTTGGACTACCTTTGATTTAAATTCATGCTCACCTCATATAGCTCTGCCCATTCTCTTTCCTATCAGTCCTATTTATTTGACACCATGGACCACCCTTTCCTTCTATAAATTCTTTGTCCTATATGACATTGTCCTCTCCTGTCTGTCCTCATAGCTTTCTGACCACTCGCCCCCCCCCAAGGGTCTGTTCTTGGCCCCTTCCTTTTCTCCCTGTACACTTTTTCCTTGGTGATCTCACCAAGTCTACATCTCCTCTCCTGACCACTCCCGCCCTCCCCTTTTCCGCGGCTTCAGCTGTCTTTCTGCTATATCTACTTGCATGTTCCACTGCTTCCTTAAACTGAATATATCTAAAACTGAGTTGATCGCATTCCCATCAACCCCGAATACCCTCACCTCCCCACATTTCTATTTTACACTAAAATAGTACATACACTATAAGTAACAAGATGAAAAGTACAAACTTACTTTATATTTCTAATATTAGCAAACACATGAAAAAAATAAACATGGATGTTTCATATAAAGGTGCATTTGTTTCATACAGAGGTGCATTTGACACCACCATCTTCTTGCATCAGTGTTATGGAAGCCTTAAATTACTTCTCTGTGCTGTTGGGGACCCTGCTCTTTACCCTATCTAATACTCAGTCTGTAGCTTTGTGCTTATCTCCATTGCCATCCTCACATCATTACACTGCCCATGCAAGATTCATCCCTCCCTAACATAATTACACAAGTGGACAGGTCACTATCTCCCACAAGATCAGCACACTCTTTTACTGCTGCTGTCAACATTCTGATAATATGATTGACTATGCTATAAACATTCTGATCATCTGATTGGATAGTAAAAATAGACTAAACATGGACGAGCAGGAGGTGAATACTGAAACACTAAAGTGGTAAGACTCTAGTCAAACACACCATAACAATATTTGTACCTATAGATAGGCAACTTCCTTATTTAGATGTATACACCTCGTTTCTATGTTCTGCTTGCTTTGGAACTAATTTGGGGGTATATACATAACACACAACTCAAAGAAGTAAAATAAAGCAAATGAACCAAACAGAACATACAAATGACTACATCAAGTAACAGACTCCATATAGTAAAGTGACTCAAAAATCAAGTAAACCAATACAAACAAGCAAACCACAAACACTGAATGAAGTATTTACCTTGTCAAAATTAGCACAGCAGAAACAAGGAGGATGCAGCCTAACAGGACAGTCATCACAATAGAAGCTATAGTTCCTTGACTCATGATAAATTTCTGAGGTTGTGATATGGAAATACCCACAGGTTTCTCAAATACGGAATCCAGGATCTTCTGAATACTTTGCGTATTGTCTTTGAGAAATCTAGAAATGGAGAATGTGGAGAACATTTCACAAAAGTTTGAGTAGTAGCAGTGTGTTGTTTCAGCGAAACATAACGAAGAGAAGAGAAACATAATCTGATGAGGGCTGGGAAGGACTTTCTACTGATTAGTTTCACCAGAATGGCTGTCTCTGGGAGTAAAGCACACCCCAGCAGTTTGGACTAGGTGAAGTCATGCGCTACACAACGTGGACACAAGATACAAGTTGACAGGCTTAAAATTCATATTGTCAGTGTAAAAGAGACACACTTGGGGGCATATTCAATTGTTAGCGTTACTGGCAAAAGTAACGCGGCGCACGCGCTATTACCATCATTACGGTAATAGTGCGTGTAAATACCGTTATTACGGTACCTTTCACGCTGGATTTCAGCTCGCGGCTCAGGGAGCTGCGAGCTGAAATCCGGCTAAGTATTACCGTAGTAATGGTAATACTTTTAACGCTGCGGGGAATTCAAACAATTGAACATGCCCCATGGATTACACTGACATCAAAGACCAGATCCTTAATTAGTTTTATGCTTTCACTTCCCTCACTGATATAAGTATGGTTTATTGTGATATATGATAATAAACATTGTTACTCTATATTTCTCTTCTCTTATTCTCTTGAGCACCTGAGCTTTTGGACACAACTTAGAATACTACTACAGCTGGCTGGTAAAGCAGCAGCAGATTGCTGCACTTTAGTGGAGAAGAGCATTATACACCTTCGGTACAGATTCCATCAGTCCGTCCCTTCATAATCAACAAATACTGCTACTAGTAACAGTTGCACTACTAATAACTGTTATTACACATTTCAGACCTTTGCAATATATCCATATCTTCCATAAACAACAGTAGATACTGTGGCTGGATCACTTATAAATAACTTATTTCTGGCTGGATCATGTAGAAATAATTTATTGTAGAAATGTATTTCAATTAGTGGTGTAGGCACCAATGTATATAATTGCAAATGCACTTATCGTGTTACATTGAGATGTGTTTTGTATGGAAATGTCTTGTTTAGGGTTGTAACTTTTCTTTGGGATTTCCCAAGTTAGCAATAGAGTGGAGGAAATGTATTTATTTCTGAGGCATATGCCAAGAGAGGAAATGTGTATTCTGCAACTGTCTGAAGAAAGGACCCCATGTTAATCTCATGTTAATTGGACCTTTTGAGGTGTGAGTGTCCAACACACCTGAAGGCACAGGAAGGTTTAATTAGACTTGCTGTTAGATTTCCTATGTATCTAAAAAAGGATGCAGGAAATACCAGCAAGTTTTAGGATATCACAGATAAGTGTAAATTTTGTTAAGTATAAATTGCATTTAAATCCATTGGGAAACATAGTGCATCCTGATACTAAAAATAACTCAGACTTCATGGGGGTGGCTTATTCACTGTGAGGCTGTGTCTAAAACTATATAAAACAACACTGGTTTTTACTGAAATGTATCATTCTTGTTTCTTCTGACCTCTTGATCACTGGTACCTTAAACTGGTGTGAACTGTCCTTATCAGGGCACTTGATCAAATGAACATTACTTGCTTCAAAGACCTGCTTGACAACTTCTTCCATACTGAAATTTATGTGACCTACAGATTAGACCCAACTCTAATCTGTTCCTGGTTATACTGAGGTTTGGACCCAGTTTTCCAGTACCACCGTTCTGCCCGCTACCCAGCAGCTCTGGCCAGTGTGATATGCCAGGGGGATCCATCCAGAGCAACCCTGATCTATAGGAAGAGGTCAGGGGGGACCAGCCCAGGTGCACCAGCAAGGGGGTAAACTAGTAGTGACAGTTACCCAGAAGGAACTAGGTTCTGGATGCCGGTAAGGAGTCCAGTGGTAGCAGCAGCTTAAGCCTCTCCTACTGCTATTAGAGGGCGCATTTGGGATAAAGAAAGGGAACGGTGGCACAATAAGCCCAGCCGTTCCCAGCAACAACAGACAGGTTGGCATCAGGGCCATCTTTTCCATTGGGCGCGATGGGCAGGTGCCCGGGGGCCCCACGGGCAAGGAGGCCCCATAGGCAGGGCTCATAATTAGAATAAATAATCCTGCATAAGAAAAAACCTGCAAAAAAAACCTGCAAAAAAAACCTTCAAGGGTCACTGAGCAAGTACATCTATCTATCTCTATCTCTATATCTCTATACATCTATATCTATATATATATATATATATATATATATATATATATATATATATATATATATATGTAGGGGCCCCGGTGCACTGCTAATGTTGTTAAGATGGCCCTGGTTTGCATAGGCGGTCTATCCTGTCACAAATACAATATACATACAGTGAACGTCTGGTATTTAAGTACTTATTGTATTTATCATGTATTACAAAATGTATTTTATTTCTTTCACTACTTATACAAAGTATATTGCTATACTTTATTGCTATACTTTTTTTTTATTTGAATGCCACGGTGCTTTTTATGTTTATAAAAATTATGTTTATTTTCTAGGAAGCAAAAAGTGTTCACTAGGTGAAATCATATTGCTTTCATTTAATTGATCAGCTTATATAAATGGCATCTGTTACACTGTTGTACAAGCCAAACCTAGTAATTGCATGGGAGGGACAACACATACAGTTTGTATGAAAAATCTGTAGAGCCAGACATGGTAGAGGAAACGTTTAGAATAAATTTTGATGATACTTATTTCTTAATGTGTTCTTCAATAATTCATTTTCATTTGTGCTAAACTTTTAGCTCAACTTACTTAATATTCAGACAATAAGGGATTCCATGCTACAGGATATCATGGTTTGCAGCTACTGGAATGTGATGTAATAATCACTTCTCCAAGGGTAGAAAAAGTAAACTTGGGTCATTAAATCATAGTCAATAGAGCTGAGTGCATTGATGTTCCGGCTTGTCCTCACATTTCTGTTTTCCAGCTGTCTGCTTGTAAGACATGTATTTCATTACAACTGCTAAGTTATGATTATATTTATTGCTTTGCAAAATCCCCAATGCTGCAGTCTCTAAAATTAGCCACAAGTTGAACAATCCCATGTATAAAACGTAATATGCAGATTTAATTAGAAGCCACTCATAAACGTACCCAATTCTATATATTGGATAATGCACCCCATGATGTGAAAAAAAGGAATATTAGAAGTCAAAAAAGGGTTTTAGCCTGCATACGTTTACATATAAGTCATGGCAGTGGTCGAAGTGCAGGTCTATACGGTGGAACGCCATACCACCACTCTCTTACTGCCTTCATTGTAAAACTATTAAATTCCATCATACGTTCCCATTACATCTTTCATACTGCTACTTCTAACGTTCCATTTTGACCACTGAGGCATGGATCTGTAAGTTAACACCTCATATCTTCTTATCTTATGGCACAGTTGCATTATTCCTAAGACTACATGACAAGACAGACATTTTTGTTTCTTTTATTATAACCTGGGGAAAATGTGTGTATTTCAGAAGACAAACAATACTGCTATGTTTAGAATATATTAATTGATTTGCTACAAAAAATCCTCCTGTTTATGCTGCAGTCTTTTAATTGCTATGACTCAAAGATTGACCCTGTGTACAACAGTGTACGCCACAATGCTGTAAAATATAGGAATATTAGTAGTTACCAAGGACTTACGTGGTGTAAGGTGGCAGACCTCGTGCAGTAAGGTAACATATCATATCTGTTTATTTCACGATAGGGTCTGCACTATTTCTTACAATTCATGACACAGAAAACAAATATTTTAATTTAGTTAATTTATTGCTATTTTATTTAAATTGTGTGTTTTTATATATTTTTTTAAACTATATATTTTTTTTTTTAATGAGGAAAAGCTGAGAGGGATCTGTTCCATGTAAGAGATTTATGACAGCTTGTGCATAGGAAGCGAGGATGGTGCAATTTTAATGACTATACTTGTTACAGCTCCCTGCTGGTAATCATTGACTGCAGTAACTAATGGAGGACTGAAGCTGAGAATCTGTAGGTATTGCTAAGAGTAGTGTATGAATACATTGTCATGTGTTGTCATTCTGCCGTTACTGAGAATCAAATTAAAAATTCTGACGATACAGACTGATTTCCCAAAGACCTTACCTGTCTACATCCTGGTTACTCTTACCAACAGTTTGAAATTGAATGTCTGTATCTTGCTTATTTTTGGAATCAGAACCCAAATGAAGTAATGTAACGTTCTGTTGTAGGGTGTCTTCCAGAATCCTGTAAATATTAGACAACATTGTATACTGTATATTACAGTCTGCACAAAGGCATTTTTTCATGAATGTAGATATGTTAAAGTAAAGGTTTAACTAAAATACTGCACAACAATAAAAAAGTACAAGGGTAACACAGATATTATAAAATAAATTTTAGAAAATGAATAAATGGTAATGTTGCAAAAAGAAACTCTGATGTGGATTAATTAAATTTTAATTCAATTTTGATAAACTGTACTCTTTCATGTTAGGCAAGAAGGGTATTTTAGTTGGATTCTTACCCAGAACCTTGGGCTATGTTCTTGTAAAATCATCATCAGGATCACAGTTTTACCGGTCACGTAATGGATCAGTAATGACCCTACATCGTAGATCTTTTAAGCGCTAAAGGCATTTATCATCATCATCAATATTTATTTACATAGCGCCAGCAAATTCCGTAGCGATGTTGTGATGCCATGTAACTGATATCGCTCAAAAGCATAAAAAACCAAAACCCAGGTTTGTACAGAGTACAATAGGTACAATAGGGACCCCAATAGTAGACAAGACATGCAACTGTATGAAGTACCATAAGGTAAATTACCCTATTAATGGATATGACCAATCCACCAGCAGGTCCTGGGTAATGGGGAAAACTGGGAGTTCTGTCTTATTTACTTATGTTTCAGGCTCCAACCAATAATATATTGCTTACACAAGTACATTATTTTTATTTGTTATTTTTATTTAGAGACTGGCTCACGGCTAAGGCCATTCACATTAAGGTAGTTGCATCAGGACCCAAACTGTCAAAGGCCTACAATGATTGAAATAAAGCAAAGTTGCTTAGTTTATGTAAACTAGGACGATTGTCACTGTGTTTTTGGACAGTAACATAGCAGAAGCCATAACAAGGGCTTTGTTCTCCACATCAGGAGACTTACACAAGTAGCCTAAAACAATAAGGAATAAAAACATTTGGCAGTGTGGGGGTTAAAGTGTGATGGGAACAGTATACCTATCAGGAAATGGGGCTGGATCAATTAGACATGGTGCATTTGTTCTATCTGCTATGACTAGGGTTACTTTGTCTTTTAGAGACCAATCGTCTTGTTTTATAATGTGTTGGTTAAACCAAGCGCACATTTTTTTCCATTTATTAGTGTAAATGATTGAATGTTATGACACTTTTGGAAGTTTGGGGATTATGAAGGTACAGTTATATTAGGCAAATACATGTTTCAGTCGTTTTAACCAGGACTTATTTCATACAATTAGTTTGTTGAAAGAAATAAATGTATAATTTAACAAGTTCAGAAACATTTAAATGGGCTAGTATAATGTGTACAGTATATTTAAACTTTTTCAGATTTTTAAAGTTTCCTTTTTTAAACTTTTTTTCTATTAGTGTATTATTGATATGTCAAAATAAAACCCTATAATACTACAATCGATTATATCTATATTTTTACTAAATGAAGTTGATATTCAGCTCCAGGTAGATTTAATTAGCACAAGATTATATATTTCTATAGCTCTCACTTCTGCAGTTGTGTCCCTGTGAGCATACTGAACCTCTGTATAGTTGCAATGCATCAGAAAAACGCTGCCCCATTCACTGTGCCTCAGAGGAACAGAACAGGAATTTCATCCAATCCAGGCTGATCTGTGCCCTGTCTCGTCTCTGGTCACCACCTCTCTTCCGCCTACAAGACTTCTCCCGTGCTGCTCCCCACTTATGGAATTCACTACCATGCTCAATCAGGCTTTCCCACAGCCTTCAAATTTTTAGACGCTCTCTGAAAACCCATCTTTTTTTTAGAGCTTATCTTATCCCTGATTATACTATTCACACTAATACACACTCACAACCATCGCAATCTTCACTCTGAGTCACACTCGCTCCTCTTGTTTCAGCTGTGCCCTCTTCCACTTACAATGTAAGCTCTATAATGAGCAGGGTCCTTCATACCCTTTGTTTTCATGTCTGCATTTATTTTGTCTGCCTTGTATGTCTCTGTTTTATGTATGTCCAGCTTTCCCTACTGTACAGCGCTGCGGAGCCCTGTGGTGCCTTAAAAATCTACAATAATAATAATAATAATAATAATAATTCCTTTATATATCACAAGGAATCAGCCTGAAACCTGGGCTTAAGTTAGCATTGTACTCAGTGGCAGAGAGCTGCTAGGGTGAGGGGGAATTTATTTAGCTCCACTAAATCTGGACAGAGAGATTTCATATTTTATCGCCCACCCAACTAATTTCCATGATCCCTGCTAAGGGGTCTAGTCCTGCAACCAATCCAAACTTGTGTTCACACAGCTGGATATCCAGACTCCAGGGCAGCAGCTTCTCTGCAGCTGCTTCAGAAGCCCTCAGAGGTCCAGTGTGTTGCTTTGCCTCCTTGGACTGCTGGTAGGAAACGCACTTCCTGGATTCATTTGAATCCACAAGGCACCATTTGGAGCCCCTTCCTCTGTGGCTGTCGCTGCTTTGTGGCTATCGGCCGTGGCAAAAGTGTCCAACCAGTATCCCATTTTTTAATCTTAAGATTAAAAGAGCAGTGGTGGCGGGTCCGTGGTATAGTCGCCAGACCCGATGGCATTGCTCTTTTAATGTCCTCATTGTGATTGGTGACATTGTCAATGTCGCCAATCACACTTTCGACAATGTCAACCTGTCGGCACAATGAAAGTGTCGGCATTTAGCCTGCCGTACATGTTCATGTCAGCAGGTTAAGTGCCAGCATTTCCACTGTCGGAATTATGATCGCCACCGGCCTGGTCGTTTACTGCAATGGCAACAATGTAACAAAACGTTGTGGAAAGTAACCACTGTTTGCTATAAGCAGCTACTACCTACAGAAAAATAATGCAAAACCCACTCACTTTAAATGTGAGTGGATAAAACCTTGAAACAAAGATGAAAAAATGGCATCTGCCTACTGCTTTACTCAAAGCATAAATAAGGAACATGTTGCTCTCCAGCTGTTGTAACTGCTCCTTATTCTGAGGCTTGTAGTTTGTATGAATAATGCCATTTAGGCAAGATTGACATATACATTATTGAGGAAGTACGTGGACTACCTGGTGCGGTTTTCCCTTGTTTGTAATCAAATTTCAGCTTGTAGTTTTATTACAGCTGGAGAACCATAGATTTCCTAACAGGTCACCTTAAAACACACAGCTGTACCTGATAATTTTTGGAATATGAGGTTCCACTTCATTTAATGTCTGATTTATTTTAATTTCTGCAACATCGTTAGAAGAGGATGAGGATTCCACTTTTATCTGTAAGATAAAAAAATCAATAACTTTATTACAATCATTTTATTCCATTCTTTTCTGCACATTCATAGATATTATTGGCAAAAGTGCATGTGCAATTTAAAAATGGGGTACGCAGGCAAAAATGACCTGAGAACTATTGAAATAGACACTGACACCCTAATGTATACTATTAAAAATAGAAATAGAGATAGAACCCTTAGCTACGAGAATCTGTATAAATCCTAATATAACGGGGATACAACCACCTTCCAGTACCCATAAGATAGCCCTCTATGCGGACGACATTCTCCTTACCCTAACTAACCCTTTAACCTCTCTCCCCAACCTATTTCAAGAGCTTGAAATCTTTTCCACAATATCAAACTTTAAGATAAACACAGCCAAAACAGATATCCTTGATCTCCATATTCCCCCTAAGTTAAAGCAACTCCTAGAACTAAATTTCCCCTTTCACTGGAATTCCGTACACATAAGATACTTGGGCATAGCCCTTACCAGAAAGGTGGAAAATATCTACCAAGCTAATTACCCCCCCTTCATAAAAAAAGACTTAAAAGCATGGGACAAACACATGATATCCTGGGTGGGAAGGATAACGTCTGTGAAAATGAACTTGCTCCCAAGGTTATTATACCTTTTCCACACTCTCCCTATCAGGGTCCCCCCTCTATCCTAAAAATGTTACAAACATTAATAATGCGGTTTATATGGTCGAACAAGAGGCCCAGGATCTCTGCTCGCATTCTACAGCGCTCTCCCGCAGCGGGTGGTCTTGGCATCCCTAACATCCGCAATTACTATTATGCTGCGAGACTGGCTCAGTGTGTGCAATGGCATTCTCCCACTGGAACTAGGGTATGGGTGGACATAGAGTCGGACATACTGGGTGGCTCACCGATCTGCTCTGTACTATGGCTACCAGCCACACAGCACCCGGCCTCTGTCTGAGCCCATCCAGTTCTGGCCCTGTCTTTATCAATTTGGTGTAGATGAATCACTTCCCTCTCTCCTACCCCTTCGATTCTAGTACTTTTGTGGTCTAACCCGGCCTTTACGCCCGGGTTATCTCGCTCTATGTATATGAAATGGGCAGGTACGGGCAAGCTGCTGTTACTCAATCATATAACCAGAACAGAAATATTTCCACAATTCTCGGAGTTGGTGGAACAGTGTGGCTTTGCTCCAAGACAGTTCCATCAGTATCTTCAGGTTAGGCACTACCACCAAACAGTCAAGGCTCAACTCTCTTCCAGGCCACCCACCACATTTGAGAATCCATGTCTTTCGGGCCCAGCCTCCAAAGGTCTCATTTCTATTCTATGTAATACTTTACTTCCTGCCACTCCGCCTGTGAAGGATCGCTTTCAGACTCAGTGGGAGGCTGACCTGGGGACTGTACTGGATGAGGAAGAATGGTCGGATGTATATGATGGTACAGCTCACTGTTCTATAAATGTCCGCATTAAAGAAGATGCTAACAAACTGTTGCACAGATGGTATTATGTCCCCTCGAGATTACAAAAAATATATCCACAGACCAGTGCTGATTGTTGGAGAAACTGTGGTCAGACGGGAACATTCATGCATATATGGTGGGACTGTCCCGGCATCCGCTCATACTGGACAGCAGTTCTTGCATTAGCCTCAGCAATCCTAAATGCTCACATACCACCTGACCCTAAGCACATTTTACTACCGCTACCACACCCAGACCTCACCAAATCCGAGCTCTTCAGGCACATCATCAGTGCTGCCACATGTCAGATAGCGGCTTCTTGGAAAAACTCCACACCACCAACACTCCAGATGGTCTGCAGTCGGATCTGGCACGCGTACCAGATGGAGCACATTACTAGTGTGCTGAGGGGCTCCTCCGTCTCCTTCTACAAAGTTTGGTCCTCACGGGCCACATATCACAATCAACCTCCACTCCAGTTCTAGTGGAATCTAACCATGGAAAGATACTCCTAAGCAAGCACATCTTTTTTTCTTACCTGATGCGTGAATCCTTTACCCCCCTCCCCCCCATACCGCTCACTGGTCCCTGTATACCCCCCCTCTTTTTGAAATGTTAAAACAACATCTTTACTGTATTAGATAAATATACAATTATCTCCAGAGTAGGAGAGAACCATGAGAGTGTTTAAGTGTCCTGTTGTATGTAAACACGTGTTATCTATTACTGATTAACCTCTCGAGATTCTGTAATGCATTTTCTATTGGGAAAAAGATGTTTCTAATAAAAAGTTTAAAAAAAAATAATACAAATACAGAAGTACATAGGGGACACCAATAAATCTCCTAAAAATGAAGTCCACACAGTTGTAACTTTTTTGCAGGGCCATAATTAGCATGCTGCAGAAGTTGCCGCCACCAAGGATGCTAGGCTGAGGGTGCCACTGGCTCAATGAGTGAAGAGTGGTATAGGGCCACTCTGATTGTTACAATGACAATGGCAGAGAGGTCCCGAGCCATTCTTCACTCCTCACACCCACACTCCGCCTCCAGTGTAGACAAAAGTTGTGATGAGTGGTTCGGATTCAAAGACATCCAAAAGATCTGAACTCTAGGATTCCGAGTTCAACCGAGCCATGACTCAGTCTCTCCTGCTAAATTTGGATCTGAAAAGAGGCAAAACTTAATTTCCAGGGAAAATGTTGCTTCCCACATGGACTGGGATCTTTGATAGATAGCCCTCTCTTCTGTTCACACCTGTCATTTTAGAAATGACAGCATGTCAGGTTGCTGGAATTGTGCGCTGATAAAGTGAGTTGTAGAGTGTTGGAGAGGGTGAAAAAGACAATCAGTGTGTACTGGACTAGCTGTGATTTTACTACAGAAATCTTTACAGCTTATTTACACATCAAAGTCTCTTGAAAATGTGTGTTAAAGTGGGTGTGAGAGTGAAGAGAAGGCAATCACTGTCTATGGAGTATTAGTATTTTAGTAAACTAATTAGGAGTGGACAAAAAAACAAAGCATTTCTTGCATTTAAAATCCAGCTGTTTGAATCTGAAGGCTATTGTGTCAGGGACAGTACCAAATCTGTGCTAGTAAGCGTCTAAGACAGGGTGCTGTGTTTGACTGTGAGCAGCATAAACTTGTGAGCAGCACTACCACAAAAAAATTATTTATTGGTATTTATTAAAATCCAAGTGTTTAAATATGAAGGCTTTTGTGTGAGGGGCAGTATCTTATTTGTACTAGCAAACAGCCAAAAGACAGGATGCTGTGTTTGACAGCACAACACCAAAAAACATCCGAACTGCAAACACTATTTTGGAAGCACTGGTCTTGTAAATGGCTCCTAGCAACTGAAACCACCTGACCTGCTGTTATGGCCAGCAGCTAGATACAGCATAAAGAGACCGGCAACAGAAGGTTACCCCTCCGGAATGCCATCACATCGGGCACCACACCACAGAGAAGTGGGCCGATCCTCCAAACCTTAGCACGGTATGATCCCACCAAAACCAAGAACTTAATGCTTGCCTATTACACACTCACCATTTATAGCTAAATCAAAACCATCCCATCTCCTTCTACCTACATGCCCCTGGAACTAAACCATTTAACCCTGGACTCAGCACAACAGGAATCCAAGAAAATATCCGACAATTATGACCCATATAACTATTTAATCAATCAATTCATCAATCAAATTGTGATACTCAATATTCACAGCTTTCAATTTTAAATATACTTTCATTTATTTTACTTTACTTTTATTTTCATTTTTTATTTTCAATTTACCTATTACTTATTTTCATACTAAATTGACATTTATTTTATGCAATTTATCCATTTTATCTATTGAGTATATTTTGTCCTTTAAAGACTGCCATTTAATTAATCCAGTGTGCTCAAACTACTTATCAGCAACCAAACTATCTCCCTTTTAAACACCATTACACCATATATGGAGCTTGCACCGCTGCAAAATTTTTGGAAGAGACACAACTAAGGTAGGAGGCCTCTCCAATATGTTTAAGGATGACTCACATAAATCATTCACAGCAGGGACATCTTACCTGAACAACAGTTTGGTCAGAGAGACCGTTGGTGTCTGTAGCCTGGACTTTGAAGTGAAATATTCCAGTTTTTGCTGTCACAGACCCAACTAAAATCTGTCCTGTGTATTTATCAATAACAAATTCTTCCCCTGACTGATTCACCAAGCTGTAGATAAGTGTTCCATTCAATCTTAAATCTTGGTCTTTAGCCTTTAAAATAATGTTTACAGGAGTTAAAATTAAACATACATTGTTACTAACTTAAATATATAGAGTATGAAGATTACTAACTAGTATAGTATAACTATCTTGCCAATGAAAAAAGGTTGTTCTAGATAGCTACTGCATGTAAGTAAACCATTCCTTTTCTGCAGCATTGACTTCTGGGTATTCCATTTACATGACAGTCTGAGTCAGTGCTCTGCTCATTGGTCACTCAGATTCAGAGTGACATGAACCACTGCTGAGACAGTAGCAGACATACATAAAATCCTACCTAATGTTGTCTTGATTGCTGTCTATCAGGCCTATATAAGGGGTCTTGTATTCAAGCCACCACTTGTTACATGCAAGCCTCTTTGCCTGGGAGCTGATTGTATCTGATTTGAATTGCAACTTTAAGGTGTTTAAAGCATATATCATACTTCCCAACTGTCAACTGAGGTAGGACAATCTCAAATTGA
The DNA here is from genome assembly GCF_038048845.1 of Mixophyes fleayi. Lineage (NCBI taxonomy): Eukaryota > Metazoa > Chordata > Amphibia > Anura > Limnodynastidae > Mixophyes > Mixophyes fleayi. Next base: position 299,541,084 of record NC_134404.1, on the reverse strand, counting down.
GGTCTCAGTCACAATCAGCTTTGTCCTTTGGGTGGGAAATGTGGTAGGCCATGAACAAAGCTTTAAGGGGGCCACATCTGGCCTGAAGATCGCCAGATCTATGGTCATGATTATATCATAATAACAAAACTATATATATATATATATATATATATATATATATATATATTAAAAAAAATTCCCATGACTATTTTTCTACTGTACATGATCATTTTTGCATAAAAAGCCAAATATACAAGGCCATCAACAAAATTACACCAACATACATCTCCTCACTTGTCTCAAAATATCTCCCTATTCGACACCTCCATTCTTCACAAGATCTACGTCTCTCTCCCACTCTCATCACATCCTCCCATTCTCGGTTACAGGACTTTTTCGGGCTGCACCCACTTCATGGAATTCCCTCCCTCACACAGTAAGACTTTCCTCTAGTCATCAAACCTTCAAGCGTTCTCTGAAAACCCACCTCTTCAGACAAGCTTATGATATTCCTCAATCAGCATCTTAATCTCCCTAGGTTACCCTATTACCACCCTCTACACAGCTAACACAAGACAACAACCCTCTGACCAACATTGCTGTGTGACTGATCACACAGCCCACTCAATACTTTTTACCTTTGTATTCTAGCTGGTCCAATGTGTAATATGATGTAGCACATGCCCTTGTGTTTCAGATTCCCATTGTCCCATAGATTGTAAGCTTGCGAGCAGGGTTCTCTTACCTCTCTGTCTGTATGTATTACCCAGTATTGTCTTATTAATGTTTGTTCCCAATTGTAAAGCGCTACGGACTTTGCTGGCGCTATATAAATAAATGTTGATGATGATAATGATGATGAAATATGCTTTATACATGTTCAAGCTCAATCATCTTTATGTGAGAAGAATGCTTTCAGTAGATTTAAATAATTTTTTCGTTTTAAATGGCTGATATTAATTTAAACACGATAAGAAACATAGAATGCACAGGCAGCAACATACCGTGACTCTGATGACTGAAAATCCAGATGGCACAGAGTTTAGTATTCTAGCAGCATATCGCTGTTTCTCAAACAAAGGTCCAGCATGGAAGTCGGGTACAATGATTTTTAACTGAGCAAAATTCATAGGTAAAGGACCTGTAACAAAACACCAGGGTAAACTCACTATTCCAACTACAATGCATATGAGTGTTGCCCTTCATGTGGTCAGTAGTGTACAATATATTGAACATAGAAATACATAGGGCTAGGATCTTGTATTTAAAAGAGGCTGTTCCCATGGCAACTATTTACTTGAACCATACACTGATGGAAACAAGACAAAATCACATTGTTTATCATAGTCTCTCCATGTGTCCTGGACACATAGAGGGACATTTATGAAAACTTCTGCACAGGAAAAATGTGCTGTCACCCAAAGTATCTGATCAGAATCTTACTTTGACTTTGTAAACCAGTGGCGGGGCGAACATTGGTGCAGCAAGTGCGTTGCACTGGAGCCCATGGAGATAATGGGGCCCGCTGCACAGGGAACTAGCGAGCTGTGGGCTCCGGTTCCCTTCTTACAGCTTCCCTGCATCGGGGCCCACAGCTCGCAAGTTCCACCTCTGTTGTAAACTATGTATTAGAGCTAGAAGAACTAGATATGGTCGGTGATTTGTGTAACAGCACATTTTCCTTGTGCAACAGCCTTTAAAAATCACTTTCAAAATTAGGATGTTTGTTTCATTGTTTTAGTTAAAAGGATTAAGAGAGTGAAATGGCTTTTAGACTTCTTCTAAAAGGTAACGTAAGTAACTTTCTCATGTGTTGTTGCATTTACTTTAGATTTATTTTATTCATTAGATTTTATTAAATCAAATGGCCAATAACTGTCTGAGTCCAGGAGATAGAATTTTAAAACATCCATAATATCTACCCTATGCTTACTCTGCTTATGTGACACAGAGTACAGAATTGTTTGTATGCCTTTTAAGAAATCACAGTGCAAAATATACAATGTTTTAGTATTTGTCTGCTAACATCTACCTTCCCACAGCCACCACAAGCTGCTCGCCACTGCATCTCACAGAAATACATTATGTGTGGAGATCCGTTCATGTTTACCTTGCAATTCAGGTGTTCTCTCTGCCTCCACAGTAATAGTATAGGATGGTTGCATACCATAATTAAATGTTTTTGTTGTCCGTAATTCTCCAGTTTTCTCATTCAAATTAAACTGACCTGTAAATAAGAGTGAAATTAAATAAAATAATACAGTAAGTTTGGTAATACGCTCAGGGGCAGATTTTGCAAGGGCTCTTTCCACCTACAATTGAGATTTTATATATATATATATATATATATACACACATATGCTGTATATATAGATATGGATGTATTGCTGCCTATATTATTATTTATTAAGTATCGTTTAAATAATTTTTTCTAGTTTCAGACTTTTTTGGGACAAAAAGAGAAAAATACTGTTGTAGTTACTTGAAGTGATAAGTAAAATCTCATAGAAATTAGAATTTGATTTTAACTGGTGTCCTAAGTAGAGATAAGTAGAATTTTCAAAACCACTTTTGGATGTGGAATTTTGCATATTTCGGAATTTAGCATTAAGTGTTCTCTAGTTTTCTATACCTCCCTAACCAGACTGCAGAGCAGAATGAATTGACACGGTCGTCCTCTCAGCTCAGTGTCTGGACTATAAATTACATAGTTTAGCGAAGCAAAGGCTGACATTGAAGATTGTGCTACTGGAGTTTCACACCTCTGCAAAACGGCCTGTTCTGTCACATCTTTGCTCACCTCTAATTCTAAGAGTTAGGCTGTGCTTAAAAAACCCTGAAACTTGAGGTTACAGATAAATCCTGAAACAAATCCTGGTGGAAGATAATAATAATAAGGAAGTTTGGTTTTACAGTTTAGGGCCCAGAGCTTTCCCACTCACTTCTAAGTATAAGCATTTACTTACAGAAATGTTGGAAGTGACCCAGTAGAATAAACTGTTGCACTTGCGTCTGTTACCACTAGTACGTTCCAGACAGTCGCTAAATGAAGCTTCAGGAGTGGTCCTAAGTTAATATGTGTATTACAATGTCTGCTCAGGCAATGTGGCGTTGTAAAAGGCAAAGTTGATGTTGAGGGAGTTTCTATAGTATCCCCCAGGGCCTAAGGGACCGAGAAAGTAAGTATAAGCCTACCTTGTTCTCAATGTCCTATTAACATGTTCTATTCATTTATAAGAAGGGGGGGTGGGGCAATACAGATTATATTAAATAATTCCTGGAAGAAAAGAGTTATTATATTAAAGCCAGGGATTTCAAGTATTGCAATTTGTATGCATTCTTGCAGTTACCCCTATTCAATTATTTTTACCTCTAATCGGCAGACTAATGCAGCTAGAGAATGCAGGAAGTGAAATTCAGCGCATGAGTGGGTAACGCTCACACACATAGTGATCTGATTCTGCCGGGGTCAAACGAATCATTTCCAGCATCATTGGACCCTATAGGAGCAGGTATGGTAACACCATCCTGAGATTACCTTAGTTTGCAGAGAAAAGCAATGCTTTTGGCTGCTGGATAAATTACTAATTTCAGAGAACCTTTAGGGTTCTATGGGGACTGCAGTAATCAATGGTTAATGTAGGGAAAACTTATGATTTCTCTTGTGTTACCTCCATGATGCATTCATGTGATAGCCATTCTCCATAAAAAACAGATGTTTCTCTGGATTTGTGGGTTATTGCAGTTTGCTAAATAAACCGCTAAATCCTATACCCCCACAAACACTAATCTATACTATGATATATAGCATGAAAACAAGTCTAAATTTGTCTGAAGTACATATACTGCATACCCAGAGCCTGAATAAAGGTTCAGGCCGTCCTAGGCTAATATGCTGGTAGCGCCCCCTTGCCTTCCACGCCAGGGTAATATGCAGCTGGTTAAAATTAACCCGCTCTTCATTTAAAATTCAGCTTCTTTCATCCCACCCCACCCCCACTCATGTTTATGTTGCCCTTTTTCAGCTCCACTTGACTTTTTAAAAGGGTCACAACAATCTTTGGCGCTAATTTAGTTTTTATTAAAATCTGTACTGTATAGCAGAATGGAGGCATGAACGAGCATGGAGATGTGAGCGGCAGGGGGCTGTCACACCTCCATCTGCCACCAGTCTTGTCTTTTCTGCTTGATTATCCTCTAACGCCCGCCCAAGGATGACTCATTGTCTTCAGTCTTTAATATGAGAATATGTCAAGATTAAAACCTTACTACATTTTTCTTTTGCTTTCTTTTTACTTTGTAGAACAACTATTCTATATTTTAAAATTAAATTCACTATATCCCTCCTCCTGTTACGTTGCACCCTGGAAAAGGTTTGCCCTCTTCCCCCCAAGAGCCTCTCACACCTAAGCTGCAGCCTAGTCAGCCTGTTGGATAATCAGGCCCTGTGCATACCAACCATGAATGCTCATAGACCATTGATGCTAGTACAATCAGAATGGTCATACATCATTACCATACTTACCCCTGTCATTACCAGCAACAATTCTGTAAATTATATTTTGCCCTAAGGCAGAAAATATGTAAACAGGATCATTTCTGTCTTTATTTTTCTTTAAAACAGTGCTAAAAGAAACAAACAGATAAAATTGGTTATTAGGCATACACAATGATGTGTCTAGGGAGAATTCGCAACAGAAATATATTGCATCTACAAGAGATGTGTAGAACAAATGATGTTTGTAATTGTTATTCATATCAATAAAGCAGAAAAGTGTAATTCCAGTATGTAATGAATGCAAACAAAATACCTTTAACATGAACTAAAGAATTATCACAGGGCTGTTACATGTACATGTACATACAATACATAATATATGAATACTAATATACTAATCTATACCATGATATATAGCATGAAAGAGAGAAGGTACATGCATGGCAACTGTCTGCAGTGTCACTTTAAATTAAAAACATACTGCTGATCAACTATAACACATAATGTTAATCAAACAAGAACTTCTGTGAGTTTTATAAATAAGAGTACAGTGACAGCAAATAAAGTGTGTCTGTGGCATTAATGTTTGTTAAATCTATAGTAAACTATCTGAATGTAGCACTGTAATGAATGGAATATAACATAGTAACCGAGTAAATTGACTCTTTTAAAGTAACAACATATAGAGGCCGATTTAATCCAGTGAGATAAAAATAACTTATACATTTTCAAGAATACCACAACTTTTCACAACAAAAGTTCCACTTATTGTGCCTGATGTTTTAGACAATTCAATGGAATGGTTTGGTCATTGGACCTCGCAGGAAAAGAGCAGGGTTTGATGAGCAGGAAAGCTGGACACGAAACTCAAAGCTCTGCATCCAACTGTGAACAGCGATGATTCTCCAATTGTTTTTGCCTCAATTACTGAATAATTTCTACCAGTTATAGTGGAACTAATCGAGGGTGCTTGTTAAATCACAAGCACTAGCATGTCCTTCCATTCAATGGCTGCCAGTGAATGCTGGGCCATGTAGGCTCTACAGCAGTACAATAAATCAAAATAAAGTTTAATCTTTTTTCATTCTTCATCATAATATAATGGGCCATTTTTCTGTTTTTGTAATCCAATTAGTAATTCTTCTGTCTATGTAATCCAATGTGAGAAAAAGTTCCAACATAAAACCCAATTCAACTGCTGACTATGACTCACAAGCAGCCTGTGTGAGAATAATATGTCATTCATTGAGCAGGTTATAAAACCCTCAATCACTCCAGCCCAAAGTCATTGTAAGCTTGCGAGCAGGGTTCTCTTACCTCTTTGTCTGTATGTATTACCCAGTATTGTCTTATTGATGTTTGTTCCCAATTGTAAAGCGCTACGGAATTTGCTGGCGCTATATAAATAAATGTTGATGATGATGATGATAGTCATTTAATGGCAAGTGCTTATAGCAAGCATTGGCTTTTATGGGCTTTCTCTTATATTGGATTACAAATAAAACTATTTTGCATCGGGTTATGATGGATCAACAATAAATAAAGTAGATTTTATTAGATAATAAAGTGGTGAATGTGGGTTTCAGGAGTGTTTTATACAAGTAAACTTTATTTGAAAATGTGTATTTATTTATTTTTACTATGTTAGTATAATGGACAAGGGTCTTAGGGGCTTCGGACGATTATACTGATACTAGTTGCCACTTCAGGGATCCCTATATTTTCAGTACCCTGGCTCCACAGCCCAGAGCAGAAGGTAAGAAGAACTAGGAGAGGAAGCAGCTGTTTCTTTGTCCCCCTCCCCATAAAGGCTCCAGCCCTGCTCTGACTAGGCTGGAGCTAGTGCCTATGATGACAAGGGAACCCGGCATTGTAGTTTAGGACAGTGTGACTGAGCCAGTGTGTCTAGCCTGGTACTGGTGGTTACCATTTTAGCACAGGGGCCCCATGCTCGCTGTTACCCTCTGTTAGTGGGAAACAGCACAGGCTGTTTAGCGCTGGTGCTGGCTCTGGATTTTGGGGAGCATTATTTTACTAGCATAGTATTTCACATGTATTTCAATGTGGGGTAAAGGTTAATACCACTTGCATTAGGACACATATGCAAACCTATGCAAACACGTCAGCAACTGAGGATATACCACATGTAAACCACATATCAAAGTCACAAGCATTTAAATGTTTTATATGTACTTCACTTGTATTTTTTGACACAAATGCAATACCAAGTGTCCTTCACTTTAAAAAATATATATTTTTTTAATAATGAAATTGTTTTTATTGTTTTTTTGGGGATAGGGTATACATTATTTATGGAAATACTAATATTCAGTGTCCTCTATGCTTGAATCCCGCAGTCCCTGAATTTTCTCACCATCCAAACAGTGGTAAGCAGATTCAGGTACTGATAAGTGCACGTAAGTGAAGATACTACTCGAAAAGAATTGGGTAGAACTTTTCCTGCTCATTATTTTTATGGGAAAATAAAACAGACACACAAAGTAATTTTTATGGCTGTGATACAATGCAAAAGTAGAGAATACAATTGACAGTGGAGCTTAGAATCTATATTCCCTACCACACGGACACACATGCACTAGGGATAATTTCGTCAAAAGCCAATGAACCTACCAATGTGTCTATGGAGTGTGGGAGGAAACCCATGTAAACACAGGGAGAACATACAAAAGCTGCACAGATTGGGCTTTGTTCTTAATCAAAGCCCATGACCCCTGCGCTGTGAAATAATACTCAAGTTATCTGTATAAAGATTACGACTACAGTCAGACAGATTTCAAGTGTTACATGAAGTTCTTTATTTCCCCCACCTCCATCCTGTATGCACGCTCCATCACCCAATTCTCTACACATGCAATACCCAGCTATTACCGGAACTACCAATGCCTATTGTGATAAATTAGTTTGTTGCAAATGGATGTCAGACACTAGATGCCACTGTTACATTTATTCTCACATAGGTTCTGCTTCCTCTATCCAGGAGAATATTCTGTATGTTATAAACATGTCTGTATGTTAATAAACATGTCTGCTTAACAGAAGGATGGTGAGAGATTCCTCCATTTACATAGCTCCCGGCAGTCCCAATTCAGTTGGGCCAGTTCCGGCTCCGTCTAGCCCCCCAATCAGGTTGGGGGGCTGGGAGCTATGCCCTGTTCACTGCTGCTCTGTATAGCAGAACAGTGGGGAATGGGGGTGCTACATGACAATGAATGGTGATTTTAAGGGAGGGCATCAGTGCATCAGAAGCCAAGGACACATGACATTTGTCCCAATTCCCCAACCGTAAAAGTTGAGAGGTATGCATTGGATAAGCATTTATATGATTGCACTAAACATTGCTGATGGCCAGGGGATGTAAAGATGTGGGAATGTATATATTTGTGTGTATAACAATCTCATAGCTCCCAACCTTCTTCAATAGCAAACCATGCCCAGATCATGGACAGGCCCACTTAAATCATGCCCACAATCTTGCCCTTTTTTGGGTCCACTGATTGGGTCAGTCACACCGAAATAGGAACTATTGGAATCTAAGCAATAGCAATCATTTTATTAGAAAAGAAAACTCACCTTACTTCCTGTGGGCTAAATACTGGCAATGAGTGGTCTTTATTCACCACATTTACAGTAACTGAAGCGTTGTTATTGAGTGAAGGAAATCCTCTGTTCTTAGCAAAAACTGTTACATTTATCTCTCCTGGTTCCAGGCGTTTTCCAGTAATTATTTTTCCATCTCTTTTATTTTCAAACAGGAAGTATTCACACGACATCAGGAAGTACTCAATTACACCATTATCTCCCTGTAACATTTTGGGTCATGATGTTTAATAACACAGTTCTTAGGCAAATGCATATTATTTCACATACTGTAATAACATGGTTTAAATTACAATTTTCCTTGAGTGCTATCATAGTTCCAACACAACTGATTGCAAAACATCATCACCATCACCATTTATTTATATAGCGCCACTGATTCCACAGCGCTGTACAGAGAACTCATTCACATCGGTCCCTGCTCCATTGCAGCTCTAAATTTCCTAACATACACACTGAGACAGACAGACAGACAGAGACTAGGGTCAATTTTGATAGCAGCCAATTAACCTACCAGTATGTTTTTGGAGTGTGGGAGGAAACCGGAGCACCCGGAGGAAACCCACGCAAACATGGAGAGAACATACAAACTTCACACAGATAAGGCCATGGTCGGGAATTGAACTCATGACCCCAGCGCTGTGAGGCAGAAGTGCTAACCACTTAGCCACTGTGCTGCCCATGGCTTTTAGAAACTTGCAATTAACTATCCTCGTGATGAGCACCACAAGATACCTGAATTGATACCCTCTGAAGGCCCCTCATTCTCTTTTGTGTTAATGAGTGGGGACCAGCGCATGCGCGATGAAGCTTCATTTTGTCTTCACTGTACATGCATTTGCCAGTCCGCCGCCCCCCTCACCTCAAGGCCCCAGTCCCCTCATCTTCAGACCCCGTAGGGACTGCACCCTCTGCATGCAAAGGTAAATAAGCGCTTTCTGCCAATTATTTTTTGATAGGTATAAACAACTTGTATGGAAACTAATTATGATAAAATCAAATCCAAAAGTCATTCTATTAGTTTAAAAGCAAAATGGCTACTGTCATATAGCAATGTAATGAAGGAAGTTACTAATTATACAAGTTAATTCCTATTTGTAATATTCAGTCAATAAGAATAAATGTATTGGATCTTCGACAGTGTCAGCCTGTTTATAGGTAAAGAAGACATGTCCAGCTTAAATTAGCAATGTACTGAATCCTGCAGGCACTTCCAAATTCTGCAGGATCTTTAATGTTTTAGGATTTGGCCAAAATAAACTGAACCCAGATTTCCCTGTGGTTTTAACTCCCAGGACAAAAAAATAATTGTTTGACAGAATTAAAATAAACATAAGCTATAATTACTTAGGCTCCTCCTGCCCATTGTAAAAGGTAGATTTGTAATTGAGTTCAGCAGTCTTGCAGAACCTTGAGTGAGGGGTTTTAGTTTTTATCCAGATCTTATATATGAATTGAATGCATCCTAACATTAGTTATTTACATACAAGAGGATAGAAATGGTGTATTATATTGTACTATAAATATTTGTAGGCTGGATGAGTAACCAAATTATTCCACTTGTGACAATTGAGCTTGTAGCTTTTTAACAATGAAAAGCCAGGTAATAATTATTAGACATCTACTATGTACCTGATCTCTATCTGTTGCATTTACAACTAACACATGTGACCCCACTGGACTGTTCACATCTATTTCAGCAAAATATTGTTTCTGGGTAAACTGCGGAGCATTATCATTTTCATCAAATAAGTGAATAGTGAGTTGGGTTCTCGTCTGAAAGACATAAAACAAATGATGATTAAAAATACTATAAAATCACAATGTATTAAAAAACAAAAACATAAACATTAAAACACTATTCAATGGAGAAGTATTGAGGGACACTATTAAAAGAAGATCACCCTGTCGATAACAAAATTATGGGTATCTGATCCTGGTTGGACTATTTCCCACATTGTTATTCTGAATCAGAAATTACTTCCAAGCTGACCTACTAGATATAGCATCCTTGGATTTATGAATTATATGAATTATCAGATAATCTCCTTTAAACTTGATTAATGTATGTTAGACTTTATATTAAAGTACTTTTAGATTACTACACTTTATGGTCATTGTTTATGTTCTCTGCATTGTAAGAAAATGCTTTCAATCCTAAGGGACAAACACAGACGACCGCAAGAGTAATTATAGGTAAGTCTGTTACTACATTTATTTCGTACTTATTTCTACACTATATTTCACTGGATTAACACTATTTACTATAATAGTATGGGGTCTATGCATCAAGCTAAATTCCACTTAAAAGATGTGGAAACGGCTGTTTTAAGTATATTTGTTATGCATTAAATGCCTAACGTTTAGGCTAATACCGTGCAGCATCACAGTCCCCATAAGTTAATATGTGGACTGCGATGTTCTGAAAAGCATCAAGCTTTGCTAAGCTTTGGATTGCGCAGACAGGTATCGCCATCTCAGGATGATGTTACCTGTCATTTCCTATGGGATTCTGCTGAAGCCTCTCCGGCTTCGCAGAATCAGATACATGGTTAGTGCTGTGCGATTTCCTCCTGCAGGAAAATGAGATTGCAGGAGAGGGGTCATTTCACCGAGGCTCCCAGAGTAGTCCCGGCATTATGCATCTTAGCGGTACATAAATATGCATCACTGCGATGTGCAGTGATCCATATTTAGTTTCACCGCATCAAATTGATGCATAGACCCCCAAATGTCTGCCCTGTATCTATCTTGCACGGGATGGATTTGGCATTAGCACAGTTAGAAGTCTCGCATTCCTTGGTTTTCCAAGGACTGTCCTGATTTTCCTTGATGGTATTCTGTCACATTAAACTTTTATTTTCTTAGAATTTCTGATGTACACATAACTATTAGGAATAGCTTTTAATCATTGTTTTACAGGACTTGGCAACCAAATTCAAAACTTTGTATGGATTGAGCAACTGTCAGGTCATGTGGGTGTCACCAGGGCCGCTAAGAGATATTACGGGCCTGGTACATAATTTCTTGGGGCCCCTCCAATAGACACCAAAGGGGGCAGGTCCACACCAAGTTTGTGACTCCTCCCACTATACTGGCAGGCCCAGGCACTAGTACTTTGTACCTGCCACCCCCTCTTCCTCTCGGCGCCCGAGTGTCACATTTATCTGTTCAAAATGATTGGACTCCTAGTCACACTAGTCCTGTGCCTAAGGTTGAGAGGCGACTCTTTCCCTATACAGGTTTTATGATAATATTTTTCCTTACCTCTGCAAAGACAAAAATTAATTGCCTAAATTTAAAGCCAATATATGGTCAGGTTTAGTAATGACATTGCATTAACTACAATAAGCTTTTGCTCTAGTGGTACATACAGACTGTTTCCAATATCACAATGTGCAAATCTATGTTCATCTACACTTCCAAATATATAGCAGAAACAGTGTCCACACATTCATTTAAATGTTATTATTACAACCACTTACCTGATAAAAGGGAGTGGTCTTGTTATTAGTAGCTGTAATAGTTAGTAGTGAAATTTGTTTGGTTTCATAGTCAAGATGATTTTTCACCACAATGTTCCCAAGCAGTCCATCGATTTCATACTGGTCATCTTCATCTATCCTCAAATAAGCAGATAAACCTTGAACCACTGCCGAATACAAGCTTGTACATATCACATCATGGACACAGATGTGTCAAAATATGAACTGGGAACTTTGTTACAATACTTCTACAGAAATTGTGTACTGCAGTTTTATATTTAGATCACCTTAGGCAGGGCTGGATTAAGGCAATGGAGGCCCCCGGGCTAGGGATACTGTGAGGCCCCCCTGTGAGCTCCCCCCCTTCCCGCTTATCTCCTATTCCTGATCCGTCCAGCTTGCAGGCGTTCTTCCATCACTCCCTGTGGTGCTTCCGCGGCGCG